>NC_142015.1:22056569-22186569 GCF_049901735.1 Notechis scutatus
TTGTTAAATGAATTTTGTCCCATTTTCCGACCTTTCTTGCCACATTGTTAAGTGACTCACTGCCATGGTTAGGTTAGTAACATGGTTGTTAAGCGAACCTGGCTTCCCCCTTGGCTTTGCTTGTCCAAAGATCACAAATGGGGACACTACAACCGTCATAAATACGAGTCAGTTTCCAAGCATCTGTATTTTGATCACGTGACCAGGGAAATCCTGCAACGGTCGTAAGTGTGAAAAATGGTCATTAATCACCTTTTTTTTTACAATGGCACCTTTTTTTCAGTGCCATTGTAATTTCGAATGGTCACTGAATGAATGCTTGTAAGTCGAGGACTACCTATATTTCTGTTCTGACCCAAACTTTGTTCCAAGGAAACAATCAGGAAACAGAAGTAACAGCAAAATCTTTTAATGATTCTTTACGAATTCTGTTCCTTCATGGTTAAAAGGCTGTTTCAATCTAATTGTCTCTGATAAGAACGAGCCTTGCCAGGGTTGTGCAAGGCTGCCAAGAACTCTAGATAAAGTTACTAAGAAATATTTCAAACCCAAAGAGTCTCCAAACACCAACCAAGATATTCCAAACATCCACAAGGCTTGAGTGCAATAACTTCTTTGCTTCCTGCAAAGAACTCCAGTTTCTCAGCTGGCTTTTATCTCTTAAGGGAGGGGCCATTACCTTGCAGCCTTACTCCCGAGTCGCCTGTGCTACTGCAGCTGTTCTTTCCTTCGAGCAGCCCTGCGCGCACGCGCACTTGGCACAGGCTCCTCGGGGACCTCTTCCTCACTGCAACCAGCCTCCACAATCTCCGAAGGCAGCATTCCACTCCCTGATGGTCCTGGCCCCATCCCTGCATCACACGCAGGCTCTTCATCTGAGTCCTCGCTCTCCGAGACCTCAGCTGTCCCACCTGCTGCCGGTGAACCATAACAATTTCTCATGAAGATCATGGGAAGGAAAGGGGAAGCATATTCAGACTTGAAAGATATCTGGTTACTCAAACCTTACAATAAAAGTACTTTCTGCATTCACAAGTGGTTTTCTAGTCTGGCCTCCCTGGAAGGCTGATGGCCACTCACAAGAACCTTTGCCTCAGAGGTGGTATTCAGCAGATTCTGAGAAGTTCTGGAGAACCGGAAATTTTGAGTAGGTCGGAGAACCGGCCAATCCCACCTCTGACTGGCCCCGCCAACCCCATCTCTTCTCTGCCTCCCATTGAGTCCCAGCTGATCAGCTGGGTCTTCTTTAGTTGCCCTGCAGAGGAGAATGGAGCTGGAAAGCAGGTTAGTGGGGTGGGGTAACCTTCCCCTGCCACACCCACCAAGCCATGCCCACGGACCCACATCCACAGAACCGATAATAAAAAAAATTGAATCCCACCATTGCTTTGCTTCCTCTCTAGGTTGCTGCTAGCTGCACTTCCTGACCTGCCTAGGAGATGCCATCACCATAGACTCCATTTCCCCAAAGGCAGTTCAAGAAGCGCAACTGGCAATAATATCCAGAGGCCATATTGTGCTTCTTGGAATGGGAGGATTTCCTTTAAATATTATCAATAACGAATAGACGGCTATCCTGCAAGGTTTAACAAGTTAAGTACAATCCCTCCTTAAAGGAAGAAGAAACGTCTCTCTCCAAATTGAGATATTGTTCAGGGTTGACATTTTTTAACAAGGAGAAGCATTTTTAAGCAAAAGGGTGAGGATTTCAGTCCATTTTCATTTCATTCCATTCATTCATTCAATTTCAATTTAGCTCCCTCCCAGCTTAACCAAGTGACTCTGTGTGGATTACAATTCTACAATTATAAAACAATTTAAACGATTTAAAAACAAACATTTACTATTATTACACCAGAGTGCTTTGAATCCCATTCCAGAATCCAGTATCATCAATTGACTGTGTCTGTTAGGAATTACATTGCCATTATGCAGTTAAATAGATCTCTAAAAGCTAACAGGACAATGGAGCTCAAACTGAAAGTCAACACTTTGCAAAAAAAAAAGAAGAAGAAGAAGAAGAATTGCAGGTATTTGTTTTGATAAGGGGAGGAAAAAGGCGCCTTCTCACTTGCTTTAATTCCCTTAGCTTTTGATTGCCTAATGAAGCCTAAATTCATTCTATTAGTTCATCTCAACTTTGGTTTATTTCATTAAACTTTGTTATAAAAACCTCTCTTTGCTTTATCAAAGCAAGGGAGAAGCAGCTAATCAAGATTTTCTCAGCTTGCTGAAACCAATGAGCTTAGCAGATAAAACCAAGGATTTCCTTCTGAACAGGAAGGAAGGAAAATATATTGTCTAAGCCTTTTCAGACAGTACAGGAAAAGCAACAGCATCTCAGTTACTAGCATTTTTTTTCTGAATGAGCAAATCTATTAGAAACTGAGAAAATCTATTAGAAACTGAGAAAATCTATTAGAAATGGAGCAAATCCATTAGAAACTGAGCAAATTGGCCAGAGATTATGATAAGCAAGCTTTGTTTTTTCCTTGCTGGACATATATTGGCATTTTAATAGACTTATGGATCTGGCTATAGGAGTCCAAGATAAGTTGTTGTGTATATCATAACATCATTGCCAAAGTGGCATTCAGCAGGTTCTGACCAGTTCTGGAGAACCGGTAGCAGAAATTTTGAGTAGTTCGGAGAACCAGAAAATGCCACCTCTGACTGGCCCCGCCCCCATCTCTTCTCTGCCTCCCGAGTCCCAGTTGATCGGCTGAGCCTTCTTTTGTTGCCCTGCACAGGAGAACGGAGCTGGAAAGAAGGTTAGTAGGGTGGGGAGGGAATGGGATTTTGCATTATCCTTCCCCCAGGAGTGAGGAGGGAATGGAAATTTTGCAGTATCCTTCCCCTGCCACGCCCACCAAGCCATGCCCACAGAATTGGTAATAAAAAATGTTGAATCACACCACTGCATCATTGGATGAATTACATGATGATGTCATACTATATTAATAAAGAGTCAATTTGGTCCAGTGGTTAAGACCCCAGGCTAGAAAACAGACAATTGTCAGTTCTAGTTCAAAATTATCCTTCATACCTAGACTTATCTTTGCCTTTTGTCTGAACATGTTCAGAAATGAAAGGAACGGACTTGCGTTTGAGTAGGCCAAACAGGAAGAAGACAATAGAATTGCAAAGATTAAAGTGAATTACTAATGTAAATTGCAATTTATTTTGAGGATGTTTAATTCATACAGTTTTTTTTTCTAAGAAGAAAACAAATTGTCTCCTGTATGAGTTACTATTTTCTTCTTCCTATCTGGCCTGTTCAAGTGGATGTCCATTCCTTTCATTGTAGTCTCTCTGTTTGCTCTCGTCTACTAGCACCGATTTAGATTCACATGTGCTACTCCATGGTGTTCTAAGCCCATAGTGGATTTCATTTGATATACTGGCCAATCGGTATCAATGGTTTCCATTTATTGGTCCAATCCTATTCTTGCTGCTGAGAATCTCAGGGGTGCAATTCAACCGGTTGTTGTGGTTCCCTGGCAGCCTGTGCAGATGGCAGTTGAATCAGACAGTTGGGAAGAACGAGGACCAGTCTGGAGAGGACTCAGACAAGGGTCCTGCATCTGATGCAGAGGTGGGGCCAGGAACATCTGGGAGTAGTGTGCTGACTCCAGAGCCTCCAGAATCTGACAGCAGCAAGGCAGAGGAGCCAGGGGAGCCCAGTGCGCATGTGCACAGAGCTGCTAGAAGGGAAGAGCAGCTGAAACAAAAGGGGCGACTTGGGAGTAAGACTTGGAGGTGATTGCCCCTCCCATAAGGGATAAAGGAGGTGCAAAGGTAGAGAAACCTTTGCAGGAAGCAAAGTCGTTCACTCTGTTCGAATTAAACCTTGAAGCTCTGTGTGGACTTTGTACTTCAGTTAGGTTTTTTTTTACAGTTAATTTGGCACTTTAGCTGTTGGCAGCAATTCAAAGGAGAGAAAGGTGAGTGCTTATCTCAAGAGACTGTTTGGGTCTCATTACAGGCTGGGAATGAACATAATTCCACCCATTGAAATAAAACAAGAGTTGTTTGGACTAAGTGTGTGTTTAATTACGGTCTCAGGAAGCCTTGGTCAGAACACCAGTATAACAACCGGTTCGCATGCACACCAAACCCGCACTCCGTGCATGTACTCCGCACACGTGCTCTGCATTTTAAAAAAAGCGAATACTTACCTTCAACTGCAGCTGAAGAAAACAGCTGAGGCATGGCAAACCGTTCTGCCACGCAGATCAGCTGTGCTCTAACAAAAAGACATAAAGCACAGGAAAGAGCCAGGGCAGGCATGTGGACCCACATGCTCGTCGGAAAGAACTGGTTAAGAGTCAGCTGATCATCGGAACAAGGGGTTTGCCCAAACCGGTCTGAAATGGGAGAATACCACCCTTGATTATAACCCATCATGAACCCCAAAAAATACGACTTCCTCATCAGCTGTCTTGATTTGACTAAGCTTTGTATGTAGATTCTAGAACAGGAGTCTCCAAGCTTGTCAACTTTAAGGCTTGTGGACTTCAACTTCCAGAATTCCTCAGGTGATGAATTCTTGGAGTTGAAGTCCACAAGTCTTGAAGTTGACAAGTTTACTGAGCTAGAAGAAACTTGGCTAAGGAAAATAGGAAAAGAGAGCAGGGTCGGTTCCATGGATGACAAACCGAGAGAGAACTTTGTATTCATCGTAAGCCAAGTCGTGAGGTCAGCTGGTCCAGAAATTTTTCTCTTTTGCTCTCCAGCAACTTTTCCATATTTTTTGTTCCACCAGGCAGATTGTTCTCAGCAGCTCTTGTTATGCTTTTGAATGTTTGTTTTAAAACGGAGCTTGTTGACTATAGATCACAACTATTGAGTTTTCTATATTTTATGTGATTTTAAATATTGTTCCATTCTCATGTAAACGACTTCAAGCTTAAGGAAAGCAGCATACAAGGTTCTTAAATAAATCAATACACATAACATTTTAAAACTCCAAAGCTGGCAAAATATATTGAGTTGCAGGAGAAGAATTGCTGCCTGTCTTTCTCTAACTCATGGAAATCTGAAAATGCGGAGAACGGACCTAGTATTTTTCTCCTTGAAGACATGGGTGTTCTACAAAAATGCATTGGTTTGGTGTGACTCCCAGGAAAAAATTGTAACCCATATCTCCTTTCTTAAGGCAAAGATTAAGGAAGGGGCTGGATTTGTTGAAAATGGCTACTGGAGAAAAAATAATAATGATTTACTCAGAAGTTGGGGTGCAAGGTAGAACTTAGCAAGAGCTTTGGTGGCACAGTGGTTAGAATGCAGTATTGGAGATTACTTCTGCTGATAATCAGCTTCCAGCAGTTTGGCAGTTTGGGTCTCACCAGCTCAAGGTTGACTCAGCCTTCCATCCTCCCAAGATCGGTAAAATGAGGAGCCAGATGGTTGGGGGCAAGAGGCTGACTCTGTAAACCAGTGGCCCCCAACCTTTTTTGTTCCACGGACCGGTACAAAATGTACAAAATGATCCACGGACCAGTACCAGCATCAGCACGCACGACCAAGGCAAGGCGAGCCAAGCGACCGGCCAGCCAGCCATCCCCCGCTTCTCCCCGCCACCTTCAACTCCTCCTTTGTACCTTCTCGCAGTCGATGGGCTTTTCGGGCTCTTTCTTAATCTCCTCCTGAGTAACGCGAGACTCCACCGCCATCAGGACGGCTCTTCGTTCGAAGCCGCCCCCCACTTCAACGAAACTAAGGCGCGAGGATTCCTTCAGCACCCAAACGCCGCTTTCCAACCGACGACCAACAAGCTCACTCGGAAGCACTTTCTCAAGCGCTGTTGAAACAAGATGGCGGCGCCCAAGCAAAATAGGGGGTCTGGTACAAAATGATCCACAGACCGGTACTGGCATCAGCACGCACGACCAAGGCAAGGCGAGCCGAGCGACCGGCCAGCCAACCATCCCCGCTTCTCCCCGCCACCTTCAACTCCTCCTTTGTACTTTCTCGCGGTCGATGGGCTTCTCGCAGTCGATGCTGACGACTGACAAGCTCACCCGGAAGCACTTTCTCAAGCACCGTCGAAACAAGATGGCGGCGCCCAAGCAAAATAGACGGCCCGGTACAAAATGATCCATGGACCGGTATGGGTCCGGGGCCCGGTGTTTGGGGACCCCTGCTGTAAACCACTTAGAAAGGGCTGTAAAGCACTGTGAAGCAGTATATAAGTCTGAGTGCTATTGCTATTTTCCTTCCTTCCTTCCTTCCTTCCTTCCTTCCTTCCTTCCTTCCTTCCTTCCCTTCCTTCCTTCCTTCCTTCCTTTCCTTCCCAGTGGTCAGAATGCAGTATTGCAAACTAACTCTGCCCACAGCAGCAGTTCAATTCTGCCTGGCTCAAGGTTGACTCAGCCTTCCACCCTTCCAAGGTGGGTAAAATGAAGAGCCAGATGGTTGGGGGCAAGAGGCTGACTCTGCAAACCACTTAGAAAGGACTGGAAAGCACTGTGAAGCAGTATATACTGTAAGTCTAAGTGCTACTGCTATTGCTACAATGACACTGATAAAGCTGACTTATAACAGTTCCTTGCTCTTACAATAGCTGTGGTGGCACAGTGGTTAGAATGCAGTATTACAGGCTAATTCTGCCAACTCCCAGCAGTTCAATTCTCAGCAGCTCAAGATAGGTTCAGCCTTCCATTCTTCTAAAGTCAGTAAAATGAGGACCCAGATTGTTGGGGACAATATCCTGACTCTGTAAACCATTTACAGAGGGCTGGAAAGCACTGTGAAGCGGTGTATAAGTCTAAGCGCTATTGCTATTGCTATTGGCACATAGCTGTGAATTGTGAAAATGCAGTTCTTGCCAGCAATATCCTGGCTTGAATGCTGCTCTAAATTTTATATAAATGCCTCCTGTCATTTATCCATCTATCTGATTCTGTGTAAATCCTATGTAAGACTGAAGGCGGAGTGGGGCCTGTGGATAGATTCTGACTGATTCACACTTTATTTAGCGGTTTTTATTTAAAGAATATCACCTTCATTTCAGAATAGGGGGAGGGGAATCATATTTAAAATAAATAAAGTGTTGGTGACCAGAGATACAAAAGGAAAGCCAGCCGAGAGAAAAATGACTTCTAGTCTTTGTTTTCTTGAGATGTCTTCATGAGGCCTAGAAACTCTAAAGAGAGAATCCTTGAGATGTGACAGGCTGAAATTAGCTTGGAAATTATGAACTGTTGCTTGGCCCTCTCCAACACCTCAAGACACGTTGGATTGCAACATGCACACCGGTGTGTCGGGATGATGAGTGCTAAAAACCCTCATGGGTGGGCGCCAGGTTGGAGATTGCCATGTGAGGGAGGGGGCTTTTATTTCTTGGAAAGTTAATTGCATTCTTCAGTCCCGTTGCCATGCCTACCATCCTGACAGTCCACAAAAAGTCTTCTGTTTTTTAACTGGACCTTGATATTTAAAAGATATGCCCTATCACAGCCATATTTTCCTTCTTTCTCTCTCTCTCTCTCTTTCTTTCTCTTTCTTTCTTTTTTCTTTCCTTCTTTCCTTCCTCCTTCCCTCACTCCCTCACTTCCTTCCTCCCCCTTCCTTCTGTCCTTCTTCCTCCTTTTCTTTCTTTCTTTCTTTCTTTCTTTCTTTCTTTCTTTCTTTCTTTCTTTCTTTCTTTCTTTCTTTCTTTCTTTCTTTTTCTTTCTTCCATCTATTTATTCCTCCTTCCCTCTCTCCCTCCTTTCTTTCTTTCCTTCTTTCTCTCTCTCTTTCTTTCCTTCCTTCTTTCTTCCTTTTTTCCTTTCTTCCTTCCTCCTTCCCTCCCTCCCTTCCTTCCCCTTCCTTCCTTTCTACATTCCTTCTTTCCTTCTTCCTCCATTCCTTCCTTTCTTCCTTGATTCTTTCTTTCTTTCTTTCTTTCTTTCTTTCTTTCTTTCTTTCTTTCTTTCTTTCTTTCTTTCTTTCTTCTTTCTTTCTTTCTTTCTTTCTTTCTTTCTTTCTTTCTTTCTTTCTTATTTAAAAAAAACCTCATCTTACCAGCTGGGCAGAATCTTGCTTTTTATCCAAACATCCACTTTCACCCTCACAATACTTGCGTGTAGACCCAGGCAAAGGAGAACAATTGGAGAAGAATAAAAATAAATAAAATAAAACCAGCCAAGGAACTTTGCGTGGGTCATGAGGAGGGGGCAGTCTGAGAAGTTTGCTGGAACCAAGGAAGAAATTTAATTAAAGATGGCACCCGAGCTTGGCAAGGGATGTTGATGGCCATAGAATATAAAACGCAGTTCCTACTCTGAGATCAGAAAGCAATATTAATAAACCGCACAGAGGAGATGGCAGAATCAGACGGTGATATTGATAAAATGCAAAGCAAAGACAAAGCACCAAGGAATATTGGATGGCAGTGTTGATAAAAAATATAATAGGGGCCATATCAGTAGCAAGCTGATAGCTTCAGCTTTAGGTGTCCTCTCTTATCATTCCAGAGAAAGGCCTCTGCTCCCTAAAATAAGCGGTGAGAGCGTGAACAGAGTTCTAAAAAGTTCTCATTATTGCCAGATGTTGGGCATCTAGACAGCCAGTTTTGTCTAGTGGGGAAGGCATTCAACTAGAAAGAGGGAGACTGGGAGTTCTAGTCCTGCTTTATTAGGCATGGAAGCTAGCTGGCGAGTCTTTGGGCCAATCACCAGGAGACAGTGAGTTCTAGTCCCATCTTAAGCATGAAAGTTGTCTGGGTGACTTTCAGCCAATCACCAGGAGACAGTGAGTTCTAGTCCCACTTTAGGCATGGAAGGCAACTGGGTGACTTTGAGCCAATCATCAAGAGACAGTGAGTTCTAGTCCTGTCTTAGGCATGAAAGCCAACTGGGTGATTTGGACCAGTTCCTCTCTCTCAGCCCAATTCATTTCATAGAGTTATTGTGTTGGGGAAAATAATTCACCACCTTATTTGTAAAAAAATAATAAAAGTAGGTAGAATATCAATCAAATAACAACAAAGTAAAGCAAATTTGTCTTCAAAGATTTGTATCCTAGATGGACCTTCATCCCATTCTGCCCCTCTTTATCCTACCTCTCCAAAATAAGCCAATAAATGCACCTACATTTTAAGCCATGATGTGCGTTAATGATGGATTGTTGATTAAACTGCAGTTGGCCAGGTTGGTGAACATGCAAAGCCTTAAATCACAGTTTTCTCATCGCAGATTTGTTTCACCAAACAGGCAGCCCCAAACCAGAAAAGCATATTATGGTTTTGTGCAATGTGTAAATCTAGTTG
Organism: Notechis scutatus; assembly: GCF_049901735.1. Taxonomy (NCBI): domain Eukaryota; kingdom Metazoa; phylum Chordata; class Lepidosauria; order Squamata; family Elapidae; genus Notechis; species Notechis scutatus. The sequence continues at coordinate 22,065,826 of NC_142015.1, forward strand.
CATGTTATCATGGGGAACAAAGCACTGAGACTACCTTGACTTCCTGACTGAAAGGATGGCTCTTATCTTGTCTCCGTGGATATGTCTTTAGTAGCAGCTGGATGTTCAGACAGTCATGAAAAGAAGCAGTCATTTATTCCTATGCTTTATTTGCTGGTTTGTGCAACTCGATTTTGGCTGCCATGATTTCTTTTCAGGTCAGTTGGCAATCCTACCACGTTGATGAGAGTTTGATGAAATGGCCGTCCCTGCACCAGGCCCACATTTCAAACTATTCCCCACCAGACTGAAGCAAGAGATTGAAAAAGACCTCCGGTTCTCATTGGAAACAGGCTCAAAATGTGTAAATGCAGCTTCAAATTCTAGGTTGCTTCGGCACAGTTTAGAAAATGGAATGTCTAAAGCCAAGCAGGGATATGAAAGCCGCTGCTAAGGCATGGTTTTGTTGCACAAGGAGAGCCAGAAACTCAGGCAAGGGAAGGTTTTGAAAAAAGAGCATATCTGTAGCATTTGGTGCTCTTTGAGTTAGGTTGTTGTTGTTTTTTTTGCAGACTTTTCATGACCCAATTAGGTAACATCATCAGATCTAGAAAGGAGTGAGGTTTGTGGAAAGGAGGAGGAGGAGGAGGAGGAGGAGGAGGAGGTGGTGGTGGTAGATAAGCACAAACACAAGGATGAGGAGAACAACAATGACTGGGATCCTTGTTGCTATCTGAGCTTAATTGTTTTCTTATAGACATTTCATGACCCAACTAGGTAACATCATCAATGCTAGAAGAGAATGGGTTTCCGCTCTTTTTATATACCAGTGGCTTGCCCTGTCAATGTTGGTGGGGGTGTTCTTGGCTTGGCTGTTGTTTATTGTTTACTGTTGTTTATTGTTAGCTTGTTTGTCTGAATTGGTAGTTCCTTGATGAGAGTATGGTTTACTTCTTGATTATTCTTCCAATGTTAATCTTGATGTTAATCTATGCTCCCCTGGTTATTAATTGCTGGAGAGGAGGAGAGGATGGAAAGTTGGTGATTAAAGTCCCAGTTGGGTAGACAGTTGCAATGGGTTAGGGAATAAAAGCAGACTGGAGGAATTCTTACCAGACATTTTTGTGAGATGCTCAGCTGGCAGAGAAGCCATTTCAGCTTTACACAATGGCGCCATCTGATGTCACCAACAGGCATTGATCTGAGCTTTAATAAAAGGCGAACCTTTTACAAGGGGCAGGGGGGGATTAATCTGAAACTTTCCAAAGCACCCATCCCTTTGCTGTAAATGTTTAGTTTGTTTGCCTACGATAACCCTATTTCTTTTCTTCCAAAAGCACCGCAGACAAACCACCCTAATAAAGTTGCCAAGGAACAGAACGCAAGCGAAGCTGCACGGCAACGAAATAGCAACAGCCACAAAGGGCAGCAAGCAACCGCAGACATGTGCCCATAATGAAAGTCCGATGACATTTTCTGATGCCTAGTTTGACATTTTTTAAAGTATATAGAGAGCGGGAAGGAGAGGAATTGTTTTGAGAGAAGAAATACCACGGATAATAAATCCTTTCCAGTTTACCTACTTTCCTGTTCCAAAACCTTCACAACAATTTTTTTTTCCTCATGAAAAGCTAGTCTGCTAGCTAGAAAATAGTCTAACTCTATGGCATCTAACAATGTTTTTCTTTGGATGGGCTCACACATCGTGCCAAGAAAGGATTTGTTTAAACCAAAGTTTGTAGGATTGTTTGTTTGTTTGTTTGTTTGTTTCATGCCAGAAACATGGAAGCATCCTTCTGTGGTGAAAGAATTATTTTGGTGACATCACCATTGCCCAGGGATGCTCAGTTGGGGGTTCCTTTTGTGTACCAATGAAGTTGCCAATCAAAATCATCATCATCATCATCATCTTTTAATGACTCCATAATCCCTTGCAGAGTGGAGTCTGGGCAACTGAATGGAGATAGCAGAGAGTTTAATGGCCAGATGCCCTTCCTGTCGCCAATGCAGAGTTTTGTTCAGCGGATATATTCTCTTTGTGCCCTGAGAGAGATATATTTGCCTCTACCTAAGATTGAACTCACAGCTTTCTGATTGTGAGGTGAGAGTTCCACCTCTAGGCCACTGTCCGACTCCTAAATTCCCCATCAAAATGGTACCTGTTTATTTACTTGCAGTTTCGAACTGCTGGGTTGGCAAGAGCTGGGGCGTGTGATGGGAGCTCACCCCACCCCGATGCAGCAACAGGTCTTAAACATGGGCCTGCCAATCATCAGCCCAATGTTGGAACATTGTGAGCCACCACATCCCTAACAATTTGTAGAATAAAACACCATTGGCTGGCTTTTGGCATTACACTCAACTGCCATAAGACACTTATGGGCAGGAATTACATAACGCTACACAAAACTTAAGTTAAAAAAAAGGTCAAATGTTCCAGAATCAACTGTTTCTCCCCCTTCTAATGTTGCATTGTCCAAATGCCAAATAATCAGTCTTGCTGGATTCAGGAGAGAAGTTTTGGCCCTTTGGTAAGATGCTAATTTGAGGATGAGTGTCTTCTCTGACTTCTTGCACTCTCCGGGATCTTAAGAAGAAGCTGAGATCCTCTATGATGGCAATATGGAGATCACTTGACCTTGGAAGCCTTCCTTTTCTATTACTGTTAGAAATTCATATAACACCACAGATCAAACAAAGAAAACAGTCACCATGTGCTTTACTGCTCAACTGTTTTCACTGTAACAGGAAACTACTTAGAACAAAAGAGCATAGAGTATATACCATAGATCCAAACTTGTAAACACTGCCATCTACTGGCTGAATACTACCGTAGTTGTTGCATAAAAATACATTCCAACAATTACTGTAGGGTGAGAGTGGTCACTGGGGAGTGAATTCATCTCAGGTCATGGCCCAAAATTTGAAGGAACGTCAAGAAGCTCAGTTGGGCTCTCCACAAGCTCTTTTCATAAGGGTTGAAAGACCGAAGAGCCATTTGAAATAAGTTTGCTGTTTTTCCAGGGCAGTAGAAGAGATCATTGAATGAAAAAAACCAAGGGCCATTCCAGCCAATCAGGATGCAACGGAGGGGAGAAACACTCTCTGGCCTTAGCAAACAGAGGATAATCCTTCTCATAATCCCGGTTCTGCAACCCTGCCAAACCTTTGAACTTCCACTTCAGCTCGAGTGCGCTCTTTCCTCCACCACCACCCTGCTCCCACTTCCCTTTGCCTTTAATCCTTAGAGAAAATAGACAATGGAGCCTATTGCCTCTTTCTGATCTCTTCCAGGACTCCTTCTGTCTTCTTCCCGGCAGCTCTTGGCTGTTGGTTTTATTTATTAGCTGGCCTCAATTTCCCTGAGAGAATCAACATACAACCCATGGCACTTATGAGAAAGCCCCCCCACCCAGCAAAAAAAAAGAGGGCAATTGCTTTAAGTGAGTGTGTGTGTCATTTTGTATAATTTGGCATTTTTGGATGCTGCTGCTGTTATTGTATTATTATGGTTATTATAATTATTATTCTTAGAATGGTGGATTTACAGACGGCTGTTATGTATAAGATGGGTTGACAAAACCAGAAATGAGGAGGTAATAAGGCACCTGGGAAAGCCAAGGGAAATCATTGAAACCATAAAAAGGTGGAAGTGAGAATATATTGGACACGGGATGCAACACCTGAAAAAATACGCCAAACTTCATTTCATCCTCCAGGGAAAGGTTGAAGGCAAATGAGGTCCAGGCAGGAGAAGAACATTGTGGCTTCAAAATCTAAGGGACTGGTTTGGACAAAACTCAACAGCACTTTTTTGTGCAGATGTTGATCAAAATAGGATCGCCAACATGATCGCCAATGTCTGATGAAGGATATGGCAGAAGAAGAAGAAAGAAAAGGAGGAGGAGGAGGAGGAGGAGGAGGAGGAGGAGGAGGAGGAGGAGGAGGAGGAGGAGGAGGAGGAGGAGGAGGAGGAGGAGGAGATGAAGATGAAGATGAAGGAGAAGGATGGTGCTATTGTATGGTGGGTACCATTTTTCTCTTTCAAGAGCAGTGCATCAGAATTCATTTTAATGTGTGCCATTGTGACCAGGTAGCCCTCGAGTTACGACCACAATTGAGCCCAAAATTTCTGTCATTAAGCAAGACATTTGTTAAGTGGCTTTTGCCCCATTTTTTGATCTTTCTTAGCTCCATCGTTAAGTGAATCACTGCAGTTGACAAATTGGTAACACGGTTGTTCCGTGAATATGGCGTCCCCGTTGACTTGGCTTGTCAGAAAGTCGCAAAAGGGGATTCACATGAAATATGTACCTAATCGACACACGACTGAAATGGAATGGATTTATTTTATGTTAAAAATGAAAAAAAAATTGAAAAAAGAAAAAGAAAAAGAAAGAATCTGAGCTCCTTTTGCAAGAGGGAAGACCATGTGAATTCTGGATTTTTATTCCCAGCCAAGGCAAATCCTGACTTTCCCGACAGGAACTTTGGTCAGTATTCCACAGAGGTGGTTAGCAGCCGTGCAGAACCTTTGACCCTCCACCCCCCCACACACAAAATATCTTGATTAGTGTTTCTTTTCAGCCCCATTTACCTACGCAAATGCTTCAGTCATGGCCGAGTGAGCACATCTTGGCCACTTACTTTCCATTAATTCAACAGGAAAATTGGCAATGCCCAGTATGGCTTGCCATGTCACTTTCTCCATAATCGTGCAGGGAACAAAGCTCCTATTGAACCGGTTAATGACTTCGCTTCTTGTTTTCCTGGCTGCCTCAAATAGGATTCTGCAATAACCGAGAACATGGCCATCAAGCGATGTGCCAGCAAGACAGTTTTTGTGTGTGTGAGAGAGAGAGAGAGGGTGGGGTGATATCCAGCCAGTTCTGACAGGTTCTGGAGAACCGGTAGCAGAAATTTTGAGTAGTTCAGAGAACCGGTAAATACCATTTCTGACAGGCCCCGCCCCCATCTATTCTCTGCCTCCCATCGAGTCCCAGCTGATCGGCTGGATCTTCTTTGGTTGCCCTGCATAGGAGAATGGAGCTGGAAAGCAGGTTAGTGGAGTGGGAGGGAGTGGAGATTTTGCAGTATCCTTCCCCTGCCATGCCCATCAAGCCACGCCCACCAAGCCACACCATGGGCACCAAGCCACGCCCACAGAACCAGTAGTTTAAAAAAATTTGAATCCCACCACTGGTATGTGTGTATGTGTGTGTGTGTGCGCACCAACTTTTGTCACGACCCCTGCCTCTCTGCTCAGTGATCCAACACTAGCAAGGAAGCATAATCTCTCTCTCTCTCTTTCTCTATGCCACGGGAAGATCTTCCTGCAAATTTCTGCTAATCAAGCTGCACTTAACCGTTTTTATTCTTGCCTAATAGCAACCCTAGAGGTTCAGCTAAATAAAAGAATATATAAAAACAAGTGTTGTGATGATGTGGCTTCACACAACATTGCCCCAGATGATGAGGGAGATCACACATGATATTAAGAAGGCGAGGGGGGACGAATCATTAAGAGAGGATTTAGTGACAAGAAAACTAAAGGTGGCAAATGAATAATATGTTTCCAGGCCTTGGAGTTTTTGAAGAAAAAAAGTCCTCTAGTTGTGCCAATGTTGCGTGTAGTAGTTAAATTTTACAGATACTGATTAACAGAGTTGGAAGGGACCTTGTAGGTCATCTAGTCCAACCCCTGGCCCAAGCAGGAGACCCTACACCTGGGGTGGGCAAACTACGGCCCGCGGGCCACATCTGGCCCGTTGGTCATTTTAATACGGCCCGCCTCTGGAAAAAAAATTCCCCTCTGAAAAAAAAAATCAGGGCCGGCCAAAGAGAGACCGCGCGCGTAAAAATCGCACACACAACACGGAGCTGGGCAGCTGCTTCCTGGTGGCGGGCCGAGGCCACCGCCCGGGAACGCCACTGCTTTCCCTCACCAGGGCTGGGTGGTGGCGTGTTGCCCTGCGCCGCGTGGCCCCCGCCTGGCAGTGCACTTCTCGGCTGGTCTCCTCCTTCTCGGCCATACAGAACAAACAGGCAGAGAAGGAGGAGACCAGCCGGCTGGTTGGGGGAAGCTTTCTGCGCCGAAGAGGCAGCTACTAATCTCCGGCTTTGCTCCGCTTCTCCAATGGTCCGGCACCACCCTGTTCTATGCGCCGGCTGCTCGGACTTGCTGAGCCTGACACATAGAACAGGGCATGCTGCAGGCATCTCGCGACAAGCCCCAGGACATGTGGTCACCTGCTGGCTGGCTGGGCCAGGCCGGGCTGGAAGAGGCACGTTCTCCAGAAGGAAGAAAACACCATTTCTGACAGATGGCAGTTTGTCTCTTCTTGAAAGCTTCCAGGGATGAAGCTCCCACAACTTCCGAAGGCAACTTCTGTTTCATGGGTTGATTGTTCTCACAGTCCAAAAAATTTCTTCCTTATTTCCAGGTTGAATCTCTCTCCTTGTTCAGTTTCCACCAATTATTCCTTCTCTGGACTTCAGGTGCTTTGGAAAATAGCTTGACCCCCTCCTCTCTGTGGCAGCCCCTCAAATACGCTTCGGAGTGTCCTGTTTCAGGCTCTAAAGCCAGCAATAGAACATTGACAAGGTACTGTTTGATGAGGATTACAACACCCAGAGTTTCATTTGACAAACACAAGAAGAGGGCTGTTTCTAAGGTGAACGTTCAAAAGCCGGAATAGCAGAGCAAATCTCCATCATCAAATTAATGACATCCTTCAAGCAGCCCCTGAGTTACAATGGTTTGTTTAATGAGCATTTGAAGTTACAACTGCGCTGCAAAAAGTGATCGATGGTCATTTTTCACATTTGTGACCGCTGCAGCATCCCCTTGGCAACTGACTCATACTGCTGCAGTGTCTAAATAAACAGAATAATTTATTTTATTCTAAATTCTATTTTATTCTATTCTAAATAGAATAATAGAATGGAATAATTTTGTCTTTTTAAAAAAAAATGCCAACAGGGTCGGGGTAATGCCATGGTTTAGTATTGAGAATTAGGAAGTTCTGGAAGAGAAACCCAGAGGCATTCTATAATGCAAGGCACTTCTTAAGGCCAACTCCATCTCCACTGTTATCCCTTATCTGTTGGGTTTTTTTTTTATGAGCGTAGATCTCCCTCTGGTGGAATTTTCATGAAAGACCTGCTAGATATCTGAAGAATACAAGACATCGATGCTAGCCTCAAACACCCATAAAACATAGAATTATAGGACTGGAAGTAACTTTGGAAATCGTCTACTCATTGGTGGGATGCTGCCGGCTTAACAACCGGTTGGGTGAGTTTGCAGGTGCCTAAGGCGCTTGCATGCAGCACTGAAAATGGAGCATTTAGAACAGGGCTGTCCAACCTTGGCCCCTTGAAGCCTGGCGGACCCCTGAAGCCTGGAGGATTCCCAGCTGGCGGAAAGCTCCAGAATTCCCTGGCTGGGGAATTCTGGGAGTTGAAGTCCGCCAGGCTTCAAGGGGCCAAGGTTGGACAGCCCTAATTTAGAAGCTCAGCTACTTACCTTCTAAGTCAGCAAAGGTAAGTAGAACAGCAAAGGGAGGGAATCAGCTGTGCCATGAGATTGAGATGAGCTACAAAGCAGAAAATAAAGGACATGATAGGGCTGAGGCAGGTGGGTGGGACCAGCTGATCGTCGTAACTGCCAGTTCACTCAAACCAGTCCAAACCAGCAGCATCCTACCATGGCTTCTACTCCAATCCCTTGTTCAAGGCAGGAGACCTTCTACCATCCCAGTCCAACAGTTGACCTGTCTAGTTTTGAACACCTCCAGTGAAAACCCATTTGAGTTCATTGTTGTAATCTTTAAAAGAAAAAGAAAGAGACATTTGGGAAAGCACTTTTAACATTAGGACTTTTTATTCATAGTTAATTAAAATGTGAAAACCCCCAAGAACCAAGGCAACGTAAATTAAACTAAGATTTTTCCCAGGATTCATGCTGTTCGGGTAGCAATTTCAAGAAATCTCAATTTGTCACAGATGAAGAAGAGCAGCTGGGTAAATGAAAGGATGAAGCAGCAATGGACCTCTCTGCCTTCAGGCACCACAACATCAAAGGAGCAGTTTGGAATTAAAAAAAAATTGGGAGATGGTCAATAAGAAAGAACTCCACGTCTACACATGAAAGCATCAGGGCAGCCAGGGGAAAAGAATGCGGACGGATGAGCGTCCTACCTTGTGGTCTGGTCTAAGTCGTGGATATTGAGACATGGAGATCACTATCAGATGGACTATATTCAGTATCTGAACATGCCTGGAACATCACTCTGGAGACACTGAAAGGTAAAGAAGTACAGATAGTATGGAACCTCTTCCATCCCAAGGACCCGGCCCATAGATTTCCAGTGCCCTCCTCTCCTCTGCCTTCTGCGTATCCATGCATCAAGCACTGGGCCCTACTGTTCCTCCTCTTCCTCATCCGCCACCTCCAGACCTGGGGGCTGTTGACTCTCCATCTGAGGACTGACGGATGGCCCAAGCTCCGCCTCTGCCTCTCTTTCTCTCTCTCTGCCAGCTCCATTCCCTCTTCCCCCTTGGAGCTCTCAGGTTGCCCTGATGCTGACCCGGATTCCCACACTTCCTCCTCCTCTGATTCGGCTGCTGGAGGGGCCGGCGGCCAACAGGCCACACAACACTATTCCTCAAAGTACCTGAGGGCAGGACACGAAGTAACAGGTGGAAACTAATCAAGGAGAGATCCAACCTTGAATTAAGCAGAAATTTCCTATCAATGAGAACGACTAATTGGGGGAACAGCTTACCTCCAAAAGTTGTGGGTGTTCCATCACAGGAGGTTTTTAAGAAGTGGTTGAACAGTCATTTGCCCTGAATGATTACAGGGTCTTCTGCAGGGGGTTGAAGACCTCCAAGTTCCTTTCCAACTCTGTTATTCTGTATTCTGATCCTAATCCAAACATTTCATTCCAATTAAGTCTTACCTGTTCCTCACTTTATCCACCCTCTCCTGCATGGCGTCCTTTCTCATGTCATTTGTAACAGAATATACTTGAGTATTGCTAGAAAACATTAGGTATACTGAAATAAGTTTTAGTATTTGTATAATAGAAGAGCCACCAAAGTCCAAAATTAACCTTCTAAAAGGCTTTCTTTAAAAAAAAAAAAAAAAAGTATCTTCAGAGTCCTAATCTGAATAACATAGTTTTTTCAGAAATGCATTTATTCTTATTAATTTATATTAAACAAGATCTGGAAAATATTGGCCAGTGGAATGCCATTTATATTTTGTTCACTTCGTTCTATTGATTTTTTTTTTTTTTTTTTTGCAGAAGAATCTTTTTCACTTGTCATTGCGATAGGCATTAGGTTTTACCTCCAGCGCATAAACTGAATTCTCATTCGGTCCTCCAGAAACTCCTGGCTAGAACTGCAGGAAAGTTTGATGTCAGACATACTTGAAAAGTCCTACAAAGTTCAAAGAGAGAGGGAGGGGGGGGAGGAGGGAGGGAGAGAGGGAGAGAGAGAGAGAGAGAGAGAGAGAATATATATACTCATCTGGATGAACACTATACAGAAGCCTGATGATGGCAGATGAGATTCTGCCGAAACGTTGCTACAACTTTACAACTACAATGACGTGGGAAAATACCCGAACAAAGCTGAAGGCCATATATATATATATTGGTTATTGGTGTCAGACCTGCATATATATATTGGTTATTGGTGTCAGACCTGCATCAGCTTGAACCTCTAACAACAATCCTTAACTCCATTTATTTATTTATTTTTCCATCAAGTTTTTTAATTTTATAACATATAAAAATTCAATTTTCAATTAAACAGTGCGTTGTCTGGGTACAAATAGTTTTAGGAGATAGTAATCAAAATATTTACAACAGTGTTCATTACTTTAGTATTGATTCAATAATATTAATAATAACAATAATAATAATAATAATGTTTACTAATCCATTTTAACATACCTTTCTTTTATCAATGATCCTTTCCTTATATTTCCCTGTTTCTCACTCCTGTTTTTATCAACTAACCATTGATAAAATAATTTCCACGTCAACAAGTATTCAGTTTCTTTCTTTTCCTTAATTGTAAATGTTAGCCTGTCCATTTCTGCACATTCTAGTATTTATTAACTCCATTTATTGTGAAAGGTATCATTTCGTAGAAGTCAAGTGAATTACAGTAACCAATACGGTTCTCGGCTGAATAAACAGAGGGATAGAATCAAAATCACATGAAGTCTTAATATCGCTTTATAATGCCTTTGTAAGGCCACACTTGGAATTCAGCATCCAGTTTTGGTCACCACGATGTAAAAGAGATGTTGAGACTCTAGAAAGAGTACAGAGAAGAGCAACAAGGATGATTAGGAGACTGGAGACTAAAACATATGAAGAACGGTTGCAGGAATTGGGTACGTCTAGTCTGATGAAAAGAAGGACTGGGGTGACATGATAGTGATGTTCCAATATCTCAGGGGCTGCCCCAAAGAAGAGGGAGTCAAGCTATTCTCCAGAGCCCCTAAGGGCAGAACAAGAAGCAATGGGTGGAAACTAATCAAGGAGAGAAGCAACCTAGAACTAAGGAGAAATTCCTGACAGTTAGAACAATTAATCAGTGTTGCCTCCAGAAGTTGTAAATGTTCCAATTCTGGATGTTTTAAAGAAGAGATTGGACCGCCATTTGTCTGTAATGCTGTAGGGTTTCCTGCCTAAGCAAGGGGTTGGACTATAAGACCTCCAAGATCCCTTCCAACTCTGTTATTCTAAATTCTAAACAGTAAAGCTAGTAAGCAATACCTTTCTCAATAAATGGAGTTAAGGATTGTTCTTACTTAGAGGCAAAAGCTGAGGCAGATCCAACAATTGGTTAACTCTCACTCTGGTCATCCCAAAGAGAGCAAAAGGAATTATGTTGCTGCAGATATACAGATACAGATTGACAAAAAATAATCTCCCTTTTTCTATTTTATAATATCCCCCCTAAAGTGGGTTGGGTTGAGATATAAACTTGCAGCCTGAATATGGATGTATACTTGACTGTCTCCAACACAGCAGTGTTTTTCCAAAATACTAACTCTAGTATACCAGGTATCTAATTATACTGTAGATGTGAATATATAATGTCAATGTACAAGCTTCCTACCTATGTTTATGTGGGTGTGTATATTTGAATGCACAGCATTCCAATTTTGCAAACAAGCTCCACATTTATTTTTTGGGGGAAATGTATTAAGCGTGAGCCATATTTCACAGATTGTCAAACGTATATCCAAACAACCCCTGCTCTGTGTTAAACAGAAGGCCTCCAGGTGAGGATTCAGCCTATGTATGCCTATCTTGGACCAAAATTGAGAACGGCAATGACAATCACTCCCTTGAGCTCAGAATGAACCCTGGACCAAAGGAACTGAGGCAAAAACATTGTCACCTCAAATTTCTACAGGTAGTCCTCAACTTATGACCACAATAGGCAACAGAATTTCCACTGCTAAGCAAGGCGATTGTTAGATTGCATTGTTGCACCCAATTTTGCAACAACCACGATTGTTAAGTGAATCACTGCCATTGTTATGTCAATCACACGGGCATTAAGTGAATCCAGTTTCTCCCATTGACTTTGTTTGTTGGATGTCAACTAGGAAGGTCACAAATGATGATTGTGTGACACACACACACCCTCCCCAGGATGCTATAACTGTTGTAAATACATGTCGGTTGCCAAGGGCTCAAATTTGGGTGAGATGCTGGGACAGTCTCACAAATGTAAGATTGAGTGATAAGTCACTAGATAATTAGATAACATCATCAGTGCTACCATAGAAGGGAGTGGCGTTTGTTCAGGGGTGGGATTCAAAAACCCCAGCAATTGGTTCACTGCCCAGTTGCTGGTTGGGCGTGGCCATGGTGAATGTCGCCTACCAGAACTTCCATTTTTCACCTTCCATTTTTCACCTTCCCAAAGGTCCAGAGGCTTCCCTGGCACCTCTGGGAAGGCAAGGTGGGCAGGGCCAGCTGGTCACTTGACGAACCAGGTGCAAATTTAACATCCTGTTTGCCCGAACCGGTGCAAACCAGTAGAATCCCACCCCTGGGTTTGCTGCTTTCTAGCACTGATGATATTATCTCATTGAGTAATGAAACATCTGCAAGAAAGCAACCAAGCTCAGAGAGTGCTGAGGACCCTACAGTTCAATCCTGAGCTATAAATATTGTCAGAGCATTTGCAGTGTGACTACCATTATGAGACAACCCAGGAGCAAAACCCAGCCCACACTGACCCAGACATTTAACAGTGGTTTATATACAACAATTATATACAGACATATATGTGGTAGGCAAAATACCTTACAAGTAAGCAAACTTCATCTTAATTCTACACACGGAGAACTCTGCAATGAATATTGGACACAAGGAGAGAGAATACTCCCTCTATAATGGCTGCCTTACATAAATACCTCTTAAAGGGATAGAACCCATCCCCAGTCTTAAAGGGAAATACTGATGATAGGTGTTTTATTCTTATTGCATCAGCCACATCTGGTCAGCTTCACTGGTGATCGGCTCTTAAATCCAAAGACCTTAACAAATATTCCCTTCTACTGTGATCAGCAAGTGTTTGAAGAGAAGTTTGAACCACTGCAATGCTCTAGCATTTTTTAAAATGACAAATGAGATCGTAGCAAAGATCTGGGACATCATCCCAACCCCAGAGTTCTTGCAAGTTGCAGACCAGCTATACCTTTTCTTAAAAAAATATTGTATTGATATTCCATATGCATTGTTATCAACATCAAGACATCTTTTACATTTCCTTACATTTTTCAATATATGATTACTTATTCCATTACCATTACATCTTACTCTGGTTACAAATCAATATATTTCATCTTACACTTCAATCTTTTCTATAATATATATATATATATATATATATATATATATATATATATATATATATATATATATATATATATATATATATATATATATATATATATACACATACACATACACATATACATATACATATACATATACATATTTACATACTTCCTCATTCTTTTCCTAATTGCCATTTTATTTTATTTTTATTTCTAAACCACTCATACCAGGCATACCAGGCCCTATAATATATTGAATCTTCTTTGTCTTTTAATTTCAACATTAGCCTGTCCATCTCTATATAATCTATTATTTTCTTTATAACCATGCCCTCTGATGGTATCCTTTTCTCCTTCCAAAGTTGCACATACGAAATCCTTGCAGCTGTTAGTATATGTAATATAATGTACCTATCTTTTTTACTACATTTTATGTTATTATACCTAATAAAAAAATTCTGGATCAAATTCAATTTTCTGATTTATAATTTCCTATAGCCATTGTCTGATTGTATTCCAATATTTCTTCACTTCTGGGCATGTCCACCAGATGTGAAAATAAGTGCCTTTTTGTTTCCCGCACTTCCAACAATTAGGGTTTAAATTAAACATTTTTGTCAATCTAGCGAGGGGGGGGGGTAGGTGCCACCTGTAGAACATTTTATACAGGTTTTCCCTATATGCTGTGGATATGGTTAATTTGTAATTTAGTCCCCACATTTTTTCCCAATTTTCCAAATCTATATTGTGGCCAACATATCGACGACATTATTTCCTTTGATCACCTCACACTTTTCTCTGAAGACAAATTGGAGGCAAGTTGCTTACTAGGAGAAAGCAATGTGCAGTTTGCTCTTTTGAGTGCCATCCATCCAATGACCTACCATAGGTCTAATCTTGGATGGCCTCCTGTCTTCGAACTTCTCCCAAGTTTCCGGTTTGGAGCGTGCTGCCGCTACATCTAGGCCGACCGAAGGAAATATGCGGACATCAGATCTGCTTTCATTCTTAAAGCCTGTTCGGTTTTCTGATTTCTGCCTAAAGATCTTTACAGCTTCATCTTCAACCTACAGAGAAAGACCCACACAGATAAATCCTCAACTTACGACAGGTTGCAATCAGCCAGTGGAACAGCTTGCCTTCAGAAATTGTGGGTGCTCCAACACTGGAGGCTTTCCAAGAAGAAACTGGAGAGCTGTTTGTCCAGAATGATGTAGGGTCTCCTTCTTGAGCAGGGGGTTGGATTGGAAGACCTCTAAAGTCCCTTCCAATTCTGTTATTCTGTTATTCTGCCTTAGTGATTATTAAAAGATGACAGACTAGGGAAAAGGAACTTATGATACACACACACACAAACACACACACACACACCTGGTGTCACCTGATCACTTAGCAACAACCCTTATATATGACTGTTTGCAGCATCTTTGCAAGTCACATGACCTCAATTTATAATTTTCTTTTTCAAGCCTTTACTTCCAGCAAAATGTCCTATAGCAAACAATGAGTTTGCTCAACAAGTGTGGCATTTGCTTAATGACCACTATGCAAAGATTGTAAACTTGAAAGTAGTCTCATGATGACTACCAAAGTTGCGGCCTCCATTAGAGTTGTAAGTTGAGGACTAGGCTATATATTGATAGGGGAAGAAAGCCATAAGCCAGTGGTTTTTCAGAACAAGGCACCTCTTACTATAAAACAAAACAAAAAGCCTCAAGAGAAAGCATTAAGGATGGACAGAGCATCACGGTAATCCAGAAACTTGTATTTGGGGTGCATGAACATACATTTATCTTTCATATATCTCCTTCTGTTGGCTGGAGAACATTCTTGGACATGACTCAGTCTAAATTCAACCTTCACTCCAAAAACTATTTAGCACCCTCTATTTCAGATTTAGTGGAACGTCTTGCCTCCAGAAATTGTAGGTGCTGCAACCCTGGAGGTTTTTAAGAAGAGATTGGACAACAATTTGTCTGAAGTAAGATAAGTTGTCCTGCCTGAGCAGGGGGTTGGATTAGAAGACCTCCAAAGTCCCTTCCAACTCTGTTATTCTGTTATTCTAAGCCTTCAAGTAGATCAACACTCAACACCCATGAATTATGTAGGACCAGGATAGTCTGCGTCAAACTAATTTTAGCCAGTGCTGCCAAGTAGACCCAGAATTTTTTAATAAGAAGACTATGGTGTCAATGCAACCACTTTCTTATTGCTGCCCAGAAAACAACCTGGGTATAGAATATAATAGAATTACAGAGCTGGAAGGGACCTTGGAGGTCTTCTAGTCCAACCCCCTGCTTAAGTAGGAAACCGTACACCATTTCAGACAGATGGTTATCCACTCTCTTCTTAAAAACTTCCAATATTGGAGCAATTTACAACTTCTGGAGGCAAGTTCTTCCAAGTTAGGTATGTCCTTGGAGGCATCAAAACTCAAGCTTCTTGATCAGCTTCTTATTCCAGATCAAAGACAGCCTTCTCCTCTCCCACCCACATCCTTGTTCTGGATGGGAATCTCTTCCATACTGGTTACCTACCGTTTCAGCATCACTCACTTACCTTTCTTAGCCAATGCTCCAGTACAGTCACAATCTCTGGTTCAACGACAGCATCATCCTTAAAGGAGAGGAAAGGGGGAGGGGAGAGAATTCAACAGAGGATCTTGTGAATCATCTTAGTGTCAACTCTCGAAAGGACTCTAGTGCCAGGGTTCCAACAATTGCCCTAATTAAATCATGAGCCTCGACCCATATGAAGCCAACTCTGAGACGCATAATTTACTATCACCTATGACCCTGTTTCTCCCCATCTCCCTGAGTGTGTCACAGATCAGACTCTCCAATGAAACACACATTCACGGGCTGGGTGTCATCAATCACACTCTCCAATGAAGGATTTTCATGAGCAGAAGATCCAGTAGCCTAGGCTACAATCTCCACAAGATCAGAATGGAATGTGCTTCTGGCCTTCATCTGCCACACTGCTCCATCAGGCCTCCCCCCGCCTTCTTAATGTCAACTCAGAAACGGGCATAGGAATGATTTACGAGTTGACATTAGCTGAAGTCATACTTCACTTTGCATCGTTTCTAGGTTGCCATGCATATAGGAAGAGGGGAGGAGGATGTGAGGAATGATTTCCTCTACAGTGCCAGGCATAACAGTGAGGACCAAGGTCATCTGAACGTGCCCTAGCAATGGCAGGAGGGAGTGATGAGAAGTTCATCGACCGCTTGGTTGGTTAACTTGACCTTGTGTCACAAGGGGGGTGGACAATATCTATTCTTTAATTTTACCAAACCACGGGAATCATTCAGAGTTGGCTTCACCTCTGAACGTGCTGATATGATGTACCCAATAAACAGGATCTTTGAGAAAAGCCACAGTCTCAGAGTCTTGAATTGACTGGGAGCATTACTTGGATGCTTAGTTTCTTCTCTTGGTTCAACCCACTTGTTCTGAGGATCAACCACCAACTGATGTCCTTACCATATTTTTCCCAGCTGGTAAAGGCCGTCTAGAAGCTATGCGGGAAAAAATGAATGCTGTCCATGTAGTAATTATCATCCCAACTCACACTTAGAGTACTGGGGAAGCCAAATCCCCGTAGCCACAATTTTAGCTTTGTATAAAGAACTTCTGGATCTTTCAAGTGAGAGTGATGATTTTGTTGACCAAATCCACCCTATGCCAGCAAAGGATATTGCCTGGGAAACTGTGATGTCATAATAGAATAGAGAAGTGTGTATCTCCATTGGCTGCGTTTCTCCAAGCAGAGAGGGTAGCTTTTTCTTTTGAATATTCTTTTCCAGGAAGAGAGGCACGGAGATAATACAAGCAATACCAAACAGACATTTAGGTCTTTTCATGACCTGGTCAAATGTTTCATGGAAAACATAGTACAGAATAAAGCTGAAACTGGTTCTCTTCTCATCCCAGAATGTAGAGTACTGAATGATGGATTTTAAATGACAGGAAAGAAGAATCCAGTTGAATATAAAATAAGAAAACAAAGCTATTTTGTAATGATCAGATCAATTTTCTAATGTTATAAAGGGAGAAAATGGATCATAAGTTATCGTTCATGCTTTTATCTGGATTTCCTTCCTGAGGAAGATGTTGGATGGGGGATCTACGTGGACCTTCCCAACATCAGGTTCCAATTATTTTTATGAAAGAAGAAAGAAAAACAAAATTTATATAGCATATGAAACTGCCGTTATTTTCTTAACAGTTTAAAATAGAAAAAGCTTTCCTTCCTTTCTTCCTTTCTTCCTTTCTTTCCTTCTTTCTTTCCTTCCTTCCTTCCCTTCCCCTTCCTTCCTTCCTTTCCCCTTCCTTCTTTTCTCCCTTCCCCTTCCTTCCTTTCTTCTTCTTTCCTTCCTTCAAATTGTTGTGTATTGGAGGCAAAAGTATTTTTATTGAGAGACTTTGGGTATCAAAGCTAACTTGCTGCTGAAGTAGATTTGAACCCGACAGCCCTGTCAATATCTCATTTGGACATTTGTTTTATTTTTAATTGTGTTTTTAGTGGATGATCTTATGTGCATTTCATGCTTTGAGTTCATTTATGAAATTAGAAGGCTGGCATTGGATCTGCTTTCATGCATCACATTCAGTTATAAAATTATAAGCGTAATTGGATCTGCTTTCAATCATTACACCATTGCGTGAGCATCTGAAATGTGGTTATTTCAATTCAATTATACAAATACAATACTATATCAAGTTGCAGCCATGGGTAAGTAGGAGGTAGAGCCTAGAAGGTGGAGCTTCCCTCTCTCCAATCCCATCTCCCCAAATGTCCTTGTGGCTTTTTTCTCAATTGATCCATGTTGAGCTTTTTTTTTCTTTTTAGATAATAAAGTCTTCTTTTTTAAAAAAAGAAATATTAAGTTTCCACAAGAAATAAAAGAAAAATGCCTGGAAGAGCATTCAAACAAACAATGTTCTCATGTGTTGCCTTTCTATCACAATAGACTCACCTTGGACTTTGGAAATACAATCACCACCATGATTTCTGAAGAATAATATCAGGTACAAGGATCCAGAACAACTCCACAAATAGGTCAAATCAAATCAGTTTCTTTATTGTTGATCACCTATTTTACAAAACTCTTCCCATACTTTTCTTAAGAACCAGTAGATGAAGGCTTGAACGGTAAGGCCTTTGCCATTTTCTCCCATGGATGTCTATGGAGATTCTCAGCTCATCCAGCTCATAGTCGTCCCAAAGGTTCTTTTTTCAAAGGCAATTGGACTTTGAAAAGCACCTTTGGGACTTCCTCCCATGGAAGTCTGACTTCATGCTGGAACACCTTTTTACTTGCTCCTCTTCTGTTGGTGATTCCAGGTGTTGAACCCACCATAAACACAGAGCTTAAAAACCTTGATGCCTGAGAACAGTTGCAAAACAAGTTGTCTGGAGCTGGATCTGAGCAATGTCCAACTTAATGGTTATTGGGGCAGCATATAATGCTTAGTAATCAGTCAGTGTCCTGTCCACTCTTTCTTCCATAACTATTTATGTATTTAATTCACAGCACTTATTGACCAAATCTGGCCAAGCCTATCAAGCACAAGAAATCAAGCATCCAGGGAGTTTAAATGAATATAGGTTTATTGTAGGCTAATGCCCTCTACAAGAATCTTAACTACTAATGATCAAAGAAAATTGGCAGTAGATAAGAGACAACAAAATTCAGGATGGCCTGGACTAAGATCCCTTGTGAGCAAGAAGGAACTCAAGACTGATAACGTGTTTGACTCCTTCCTCAGGCTCAGCCTGGTCATCTCCTAAAAGTCCAAGGGAAGTACATGAGCAAAGATGTAACAAGTATCTTAATATTTATATGTTTTCAATTGTAAATAAACACTGGAACCCCACTGGGGAAAGTCCAGGTGTCCATCCTTGATAAATATTCAGATTATAATTTTGCAGGAAGAAATGTTTGATTGGAAAGTTTATGCACCATTCATTCTCTTCTGGCTCGCAAGAGGTCTTTTATTTTATTTTTTTAACAAAAGCCAGCATGATGTTTGTGTGTGATTTCAGAGTGTAAATTTGCATGGATGTTTCTTCAGTTCAAGTCCTCCATGCTCATCATATCATACTGGATAATAGCAACAACCACGATCCCATACAAATGCAAAATTGGACACAGTAGAGCGTTGTTGTTGTTTTTTTTGCAAATGTTTATTTATATCAAAATACAAAACACTTCTGAAGCAGAGTAATGTTACATGTGGAGCAATTAAATGATATTTTTTTCTTGTACTCAATTCCAAAGCCCATCATTCTCCTACAGAATAGCAGGTTTAACATAACATAGCAACACTGCCATAATTTCCTTTACAGGGTGCACATCTTTTTTTTTCCAAAAATCAATAAAATAATAAAATAAAAAGAAAGGGGGTAAAAGTAAATTCATGAACATGCAATGTTACTGAAGGTGGATTTGCTGAGTAGGCTTATAAAATACCAGCAGGTGGAAGGGGTTCAAGGCAGGCCATCCACTTTTAAGGCAGGGGACCATGCATTTTAATTCACTGGCAACATACTAGCTGCCCACAGGGGATAACATCAGCAGCAGAGAAAGTGGTTTTATTGCTTAGAAGAATCTTCCATACTGTATGTGGCCATTTAAAGCCAAGTGTGCTAAGTTTGAGGAAGGACCAAAAGATCCACTCCAGATAAACGGAGGAACTTGGCAGAAAGCATGATCTACCTTTGCTTTGACCACATGAGGGACCTCCTCTAACTTGGTCACACTGGAAGATAGGAGACCAAGGGATCAAACTGAACCCACATTCCTGGATATCATTACGTCTCTTCTGGTTTTGTCACTCTCAGAACCAAAGACATTCCTTAGTGTTAGGATTATTTCTCTGTAAGGTCCTGGAGGAGTAGCTAATGAACTCAATGCCACTGAATCTCTAAACAGGTTCAAAAATTCGATGGCAGTCCTATTACATGCTAAATTCTGGTTTATCTGACCATGATTTACTGAACAAACCACATCGACTGGGTTGGCATATGGTCTACAAACCACAACAGCTAGAATCAATGGTTTCAATCAATCTTGGTGGGACACAGATAGTTATCCTTTAGCAGCTGTATCAATCTTCCCCAACTTTGTGGCATTAGATATATGGGCCTTTATATTCCTGCAGGGTTCTCTTGGTTGACAAGTCAAAATGCTACAAGAATATGTTTTCCAGGATATAAAGGTTGCATATTAAAGCTGCCACCAAACAATTTCCACAACTGCAGTGTGTCAATGGTGGGTTCTCTTTATACCACAATCATCCTTCACGTTTCCTGCATTGCTTTTGCAATCTGTTCCACATAAATGCCTAGAAATTTCCCTTTTGAGTGTCTACCTGCTGCTTGTTTCAGTAATGGACCAATCTTTTATCTCTGCATTTCCTCAGCCAGCCATGCTGGTTGGGGAATTCTGGGAGTTGAAGCCCACACACCTTCAATTTGGCAAGGTTGAGAAACATTGTTCTACCTAGTTGTTTCTTTTTGACTGTGTGAGATCTAATCAGAACCTGAGCGTTCTCTCCAGCATGCTAATTAGGAATTTTGACTTGTCAATTCAAATCATCTAGGATGCACAATGTTGGGGAAAGTTGACTTTGCCTTCCAAAAATCCATTTTAAGCCACCACTAATGTACTGATTTGTATTTGTGGAGTGCAGATACACCACTCTTTCTGCTTTTTAGCTTCTTAAAGACTGTTGGGGTGGGGGAAGCATGACAGACGCAACTAAAACAGAGCATTGGCTCTTGTGACGTTACCTTCACCTGCCTATTCTCTCCTCCAAGCAAAAATTAATTAGCACCAAGTCATGGAGGAAATTCCTTTTACATCACCCACTAAAAATACAGGGCAAGGAAGCGGAAATTGGAGACATGGAACCAAGCAGTTTGAATTTAAGAAGAAGTTTTTTTGAATTCCATAGAAGAATCATGGGCAACCTCAATTTCATTTCTGCTGGCATTCTTCCTTGTTCTTTTGAGCAGCTCAAGAAAAAAAAGTTCTTGGATTGCTCAAAAGGAACAAGGATGAACGCCAGCAGGCACGAAATTGAGGTTGCCTGCCATGATGAGCATCTATGGAGATTCTCAAGCATCCATGGTCGTGGTTGTCCCAAAGGCGCTTTTCAAAAAGCAACTGGATTTGCTTGGTGTTTCCCCTCCCCTTGAAAACATTTTTGCTTCTCATCCAAGAAGCTTCTCCAGTTCTCTAAGCTTGAACTGAAGGAGTTTTCTAAACAGAACCGAAGAAGCTTCTTGGATGAGAAGCGAAACGTTTTCAGGGGAGAAAAAAAAACCATGGAAGTCCAGATGCCTTTCAAAAAAAATACCTCTGGGACTACTGTGAAGAGCTATTTGAGACAAGAGGGAAAGTGGGTGTGCAAATAAGGGGATTAGATGTGCACCACCTTGTTGAAGGATAGCAAATGAGCCTCTCCACTTGGAAGTGCAAGGAGAGGAAGCAACAATAACTTGCACATCCAATCTCTAGCCTTCTGCTGAAATTTGGAAGTGCCTCCTTTTTCTCTATAGAAGACAGGCTAGCAAGTCCAAAAGTCCAGCTCTTGATTCCAACTTCTTTCTTTGCTGGTATTTTACTGACCTTTACACAATGGAAGCAGAGAAAAACAATGCAGATAGAGAGAGATTATACCTCTTTCAGATTAAATCTCATATAAGGCTTTGGTACAGCACCATTGTATCTTAAGGTTGGTTTTTATTTTTATTTTTTTGGGAAACTTTGCAGGAAAAGAAAAACATACTGGAAAATAATTTGTGTGTGGGTTTTTTTTTAACAGCTTTCATTTCAGTTATCTGAAGTTTCAATTAACGCTCCGTAGGCCTATTCTGAACTCTATTCGCCTGTGCAATTTTTAAAAACCCGAATAAAAATCAACCGTTACATTTTTTTTAGACGTTCATTGGACCGTTAAGGATGGAAGAGTTGGATGGGTGCCAACTGTGAATCAGCACACATTCCCACTATTTTTTTTCTCCCCAAAAAACCCCCCAAAGAATAAAATCATAAAGGAAATAGTTGTGGGGGGTTAAGTTTCCACTTTATTGTTTTTATGGATTTGTCAAGTCGTCCCTTCCCCCACCCCATCCTTCCCCCTCCCCCACCCATGGCTGCTGTTGGAACAGCATCAAAAAGCACCT
Organism: Notechis scutatus; assembly: GCF_049901735.1. Classification (NCBI taxonomy): domain Eukaryota; kingdom Metazoa; phylum Chordata; class Lepidosauria; order Squamata; family Elapidae; genus Notechis; species Notechis scutatus. The sequence continues at coordinate 22,087,892 of NC_142015.1, forward strand.
TAATATGAGTTATACATAGTAATACTCAACATTCAAGACATGGAATTGAGGTTGCATGGCCGTCAAAGGTTAAAGTCAGTTAAATTCAATAGGCAAGACTTAAAAAACACATTTGAATGGTTCAACGAAAATCTTTTAAGAACATAAAAAATAGCACCGTATGGAAAGTTCAGTGGTTCGGACACACGAGAAAACCAAGAGGGTTCTTAAAGAACATTTGAGATATGTAGAGACGAAAAGTCCCACTGCATGATATAAAGACAGTGAGAAAAAAATGTTGATTGTAGCTTTCTCTCTATAAGAATATAGTTTGTCTCTTCTGTTGCTGTACCTGAATGCGGATTACTTACAGAAAACATCTCCTACTTATTAATACATTTCTACAGATTTTTCCATCGACAGGAAAGACCAAAATGATGCGCCACTCTGAGTCTTCAACCAAGAATGCTCACAACAACGCTTTTTGAAAAACAAACTCTAACCTAAAGACAAGTCTTTGTTTGACAGATGATTTGGTGGGACTCGGGAATAAGGAAGTCCTCACCAGAACCATCAGGTTCTCTTTGCAGGAAGAAGGAAGTTTTTGAACTGACAATGTATTGGATGAAATATAAGAGAATGAATTCATCAAGCATTTGGAAGGGACAACCCATAGATTTGGTTGAATCTTCAGACAACACAAGCGAGGCTTTCTATAAACAGTGTTATCAGTTCTGCAAGGCCCCACCTAGATATTTCAGTGTCATCTCCATCTCTGCTATGGTGTTCCCATTCATTTTTTTTAAAGTTATCCTTTCTTTGCGTGGGAAGGGAAAGAGATTGCCGACACGACATTTCTACAGATGTGAACATCTAGGTGACAAATAGCAAACCGGAAAGGCTGAGAAAATGAGGCTGCTTTGAAGTCATCCTCCCAAATGCTATCAGGACGTGGTGGTAAACAAAATGCAGGATATTTTGTATTTGGCATTTAAACAGCTTGTCATTATTACTGCTAAAAGTGTGCTTGGTAAAGGCCCATGATATTTATTTCCTTTCCTGTGATTACAGAGCAGGCCACGAAAACAAATCCTGTACGAATGGAAGATTCCCACGCTCCCGTACCACAGATAATGGGGGTGGCATAAAAGCACCTTTCCACTGTCATATAGAAGCCAAACTATTCCGGCAAGTAGAAAGTCCTGCCATGCCTGCAGCAAAAGCCCCTGCTGCACACCATATTTTTAACTGCTCCTTGACTTACGACCACAATTGGGAGCAGAGTTTCCATTGCTAAGCCAGGGAGGTTGTTAAATGAGTCGCTCCCGATTTTACAACCGTTTTTCGTTCAGCAAATCCCTGCTGTCGTTAAGGGAAATCATGCAATCGTTCAGCGAATGCAGCTTCCTCCTTTGACTTTGTGTGTTAGAAGCCAGTTTTGCGGGAACATCGCAAAAGGTGATCCCGTGCTCCTGGAATGCTCTAACTGTCATAAATACAGGCCAGTTACTAAGCACCAGAATTTGGACCACAGGGTGCTGCCACAATTGTCAGTACAAGAACCAGTTGTAATTTTTTTTTTTAGTGCCGTTGTAATTTTGAACGGGTTGCTAAACAAATGGTTGTAAGTCAAGGGCTTCCTGTGTTGATGGATGCATTATGTTGGGGAGGAAGGGGAAGAGAAAAGGGATGGACAGTGAAAGTTCAAAGCTGAAGGGAAGGACCCTGTTCCACTCTTGACATACTAGACATACAATTTGTACCACTGTATTCTCCTCCTGTCAAGTCACATTCTACTAGTGGCCTCTCTCTGACTTTGGCCCATGGGGATAGGAATTGTTTTTGCAGGACTACCAAGCCAACGAGGGTTTCTGCTTCTCCTGCAAGGGTTGCTACTCAGGCTTGGTTCACCCTCCATACTAAGTCATTGTTTGCTTCACTATGGCATCTTGCGTAAGCCGTCATGCACGTGTGGGCTTAAATAATGTACCGCATGCGCCACATCATGGCTTAGTACAATTGTAAACCAAGATGAGAGTCTCCTAAAGATGTGCACCACGATATGCATGGATAGATGTAGTGATTGTAGAGAAGAGCCTTGCAGAACAGGGGTAAGAACCACGGCATGGCTCTTTCTTCTGCCGCCCAAGGCCCTCCTCTATACGCACTCCAAGTGATGTCTTCAAGTATACAGAGACAACATCCTAAGACTAGCCATTCAGCAGTGCAGGAAACTATGCTACCTTCACTTATCTAACACTCTAGACAAACTGCTTACTGAATGGGTGAAAGCCCCAACAGCCCCTCCCCCATAAATGCAAAGAGCAAATCCAGAATGGAACTTGATGAGCTCCCACCCAAAGGTCGGAAGTCACAAGCTCTAAAACGTTTGTTTAAATTAATCTTGCATTCAGTCCCATAATTACACCTTTATCCTTAAAAGTGGTGGGTACTCTGGGGTAACCCATGTTGAGCTCTCTAATACTATTCCAAGTGCACCTTCTAACCTTAAACTACTTAACTGCATTGACACCGTTAGGAAGAATTTACGTATTAATTGTATGCTGCTAACTACACGGAGACTCATAGAATTCAAGGTATTGCCATGAAGAACACGTTCTTCCCAGTCCCAGTAAGATTCTCCTGGATGGTTATTTCCAAAGGTTATGAATTGAAAACAGGTTGCACGCTCTCCCCATTCCCCTGAAACAAGACAACAAGACAGAAGAAGAAAGCCTTACAATATCTAGAAGTCCCACAATATTTTTCAGAGCGAGGCAGAGTTAAATTGTCACTTGGAAGCATCCTTCAAAAACGAAAAGAACAGAAAAAGCAACGAGGTTTGGAAAGGACATCAAAATTTTTCAGACCCTGTTAAGGGTGGAGATCAGCTCATTCTAAAACATTTTGCTTATTTCATTCCTGTTCCTAACTGCAGTGGAACATGAGAATTTCACTCTCTGCCAGGAACGCTGTCACTTTCACTTCCTAAATCGATGCCTTTGGGGACGTTTGGAAGAAAATTCAGCAGAATATGATCCTTCCCTGAGCTGGGAAAAACCATCCTAGAGCTACTGGGTAAGAAGTGAAGATCCATCTATATCAGGGGTGTCAAACTGGCAGACAGATGCCTCATGCGCAAGCCACATGCATCCCAGGTCCACAAAGGGAAAAAAGAACATTGCGATATGTCACATGACGGCAATGTGACACCGCAAGTTTCACACCCGTGATCTATACAGTGGAAGCTTCCTTGCAACACCTCGCGCAATTAGGAACACAATGCAGCCCTGGGTTATAATACTGAAAGAAAACTGCCCACACTCATCCAAAGTTACAGAAGTCAGGCGATGGTGGATGGCATCCCCTACACTGTTATTCCTATCATCCCTTAGCAACAACTTTCCCAATTCCCTCCCCTCCCCATTAAAGTTTTTCTAAACTACCCACAATAAGAATAATTATAATATAAAACCCTTTTCTTAAGTTGCACTATTGACAGGACTGTGTGGTTGCACCAGCCAAATGCAACCCTTTTACCGCGCAAAGTCAGGATTCTTTCCAAATAGCCAACCCCAACAGTAGAAAGTAAGTTTGGTCCTCCACATTACACCTCCTCTTCACTATCCATTGTCCCCTCTCCCTCTTGATGTAGCCAATAACTGTTCACTCCACAGGTGAGGGCCAATGCTAACAGAGTTAAGGAGAACACCAGTAAGAACTTCTAGAAGATGAAAGGGGAAATTGCTGGAAGGCAGGGGAGATGCCTTCACCAATACACAACCATCTGCCTTGTGGTTCTACCAGAAAATGCCCCAAAAATATTTTTGCAGCATTTCGTCTGGAGCTGCCATTCTTGGACCTTAAAGAGTTGCTGGCTCAGTTTTTTTTTTTAAGCCAATGGAAACACCTCACTCAGCACAGTGTGACACCGGAGTGCAATACTGAACTTGGATCCATATAGTTTTTGTGTTCAGAAAGGGATGGTGTTTACTGCACAGCAATTCCGCTGGTCTGGGAGCATCAATCGGTATTTCAGAGGAATTGCACAATCTACCTTAACTATGCCAATTAAACCTACCTGGTTTTCTGGGATGCCTTCTTTGGGAAAGTCAAGAACAGTTACAAGATATTGGTGCCCTGCCCTCTAATCACTGGAAACCTTGAAGGCCAGGATTTCACCACTTATTCCTTACACACTTGGCAGTTGACCTTTGAGCTCTAACAAAAGAAATGTGTGCAACTATTTTAAACGCCACCGCACCAGCTATCCTTTCAAAAAAGTTCACATAGCGCATTCGAAGTGCTTTTTACAAAGAGCTCTTAATGATGTATTTCGTAGTCCCGATCTGCTTCAATGTCTACAGAAAGACACCCTTTTCTCCATATTCAAAACTCATCCTAAAATGTAAAATGATGTAATGACTTTCAGAATTAGTCCAACCCAGATACTAAAATAAAAGAAAATAGTAAAATTACCTGGGAAGTGGAAGTGTTAAGTGCCAACACATTTTTCAAAATTAAAAAAAAAATGCCTAGCTTATTTTTTTTTCATCATTAATAACTTTGCTGAACTCTTAAACATCTATTTACTTGCTATCTCTTTAAATAGTCTTTTTCATCCTCTATTCCCATTCCCCCACCCTACATGTAAAATAGAAATCAAATTTATCTTTATATACTTTTATATACAACAGTTCTGGAATACCTGAAGAGCAAATATTCCAAAGTCTGAACAGAAAACGAGATTCCTCTAAATAGTTCATCTAGGACAGGGGTATCCAACCTTGGCAAATTTAAGACTTGTGGACTTAAACTCTCAGAATTCTGGGAGTTATTAAGGTTGGACACTCCTGCTCTGAGGTGTTATTTCTGTCACTCAAGGATATCTATATATATAAGGGCCAAAGGACTAACAAAGGACTTCCTTTGACCAAGTGAAAGTCTACAGTCACTGCTGAATTTCTACATCAGCTTTAAGTTTCTAAAACAATCAGGACTTGCCCCCAAAGAATCCTGGGAACTGTAGTTCTGGTAAAAGTCTTCTTCTTCCTCTCAAAATTCCACTCCTTGGCCCAACCTGGAGAGGCGAAGTATCTATTAAAGTGGAATTGAAGGCTGGGGAAGAATCATGCCTCCAAAGCAAGTAGAAATTGCTGGGCAAGATGGAACAAGAGACAGATGAAATTAAAATAACTTCCTATAGGAAAAATACAAAAGGATGTGTTTTTAATTTCTGTTGATCTGGAAGAAGTTTTGTTAATACAGAGTTCACACTTGCTCTATTTCCACCCAACCCTAATTTACAGTCAAAATATTTGGCCAAGTGACGTTATCTCTTGACGTTACTCATATAATATGTGCATGGAACTCTCCACCATGTGGCAATTTAAAATCTATTTTAAAGTGATGCCTTTCATTTGGGAGTGTCCCGACACCCTATCCTTCAATTGATCAATTCTTTGTTAAATGCTCTATGCTCACAATATCAGATTCCCTAACCCTTGGCTCAAAATTGTTTTCTCCCTGCCATTATTTGGGCTCCTGTTTCACCTCGTTGGCCACAACTCTTCTACATCATGCATGCACAAAACTGCCAGAGTCCTCTGGATTTGATTATGAAAAATGTCTCCCCTACAGACATCTAGAAATAACCTAGAACATCTGCCAGTGTTAACTGCAGGTGACCAAATGTCAGGTGAAATAAATAAGAAACAGAAAGTTCTTGGAAAGTCTGAAATTTCAGAGATGACAAAGGCAAGGATGATAGAGCAGTGTGGTGGCCTACTGGTAAAGATCGTCACCTCCCATGAAGAAGGTTGAGAGTCCAAACCTAAGTAGTGGCAGTTTTCTCTCCTAGGGCACTGCTGTGAACTCCACGTAGGCATCAGGAAGGGGATCCAGCCAGTAAATGCTCAACTCTATCCAGTTGCCCCTACTCTACCCAAAATTAAGGGATTTCAGGGTTGTAAGAAGAGAGACCAAGGTAAGGATGATATGACCGAAATCATACTGGAGGCAGCAGCTAAAGTTTTCAGTCTTCTCTGTTTGTGGATTTTATTGACCTCTAATTCAACCATTTGATAAGTTTCCTCCAAAAAGCACTACTATTTTTAAAGTGATCCTTTCATATCAAAATATCTCCATGCAAATAAACTTAGAATCAATTCAGTCTAATTAAAGTTGCTAGCCGTGTTTTTGATTCGTTTTGTTTAATTTATTACCTTCAATGCACATTCCTGCATGCCCAACTGTATTATTTTCTTCTGCAGGAACTGCTTTTCACAGATGAGTTTTTTTCATTGAGCCAATTTCTAAGAAGGTACAGTGCAAACTTGGAGCTGCCTGAAAACTACCAATTTCAAAGATTCCCCCTGAGAACAGCCAACCTCTAAAGTTAATATTTTTCAAAACAATTCTCAAAAGTAGTACAGGCAAGCACGGGAAAAGTGATCTTCTCATTGCAAATAGAGTTCATGGCCAACAATCCAAGGAGCCCCTACATGTACAACTTCTCAGTTGAAATGAGATGAGAAAACCACTTTCCCTGAGGATCAAAAGAATTGTAGATCTTGTATGCTTCAGAAAGGAAGGATTTATTAATAGTTTATTACCCAACTGATTGCGGGAAGAACACCTTAATTCAGTGGTTTGCATCCTTTTCTTCACTATGGATCCCTTTTAAATACAGTGGAACCTCACATCACGACCGTAATCCGTTCTGTCAGAATAGTCATGAACTGGCAGAGACATGGTTAACAAGGTCAGCCAATGGGGGCTGAAACTTAAAGAAAGAGTCTCGGCATGGTTTATCTCTGCTCTATGCTCAGCTCTAAAGTGAAACTAACTTGCTTGCCTGCTGAACTAAAGTGAAACTATTTTTCTTCTCTGCTTGTGTTCTGCTTGTAACTTTTCCACATTGGAAGAATCTACTATTGGTACTGTAAACTTTACTTAACATGTTATTATGTATATAAAGAAGTTAATGACTCCTGCTGAATCAGTCATCTGTGTGTTTTCTGAATTTGAATTTCTGCTGCAAATTCCGACACATTCCAGGACTTCAGTCGCAACTCGATTTGGTCACGAACAGAAGCGAGACTGACTGTGCATGCGCCTACAATTCTGAACATGCGCAGAAGGGGAAATTGCTGTGGCAGGAAAAATCGCCCTGGCTGTATGTGATCAGTACCCAAGGATATGTTCATAACCAGAAGCAACAATTGCCCAAAATTTTTGGTTGTCACTCAATTTGGTCACAAACAGAAGCTTTCGCAACCTGAGGTTCCACTGTACCTTTTGTGGCCATGGATCATGGCCACGGACTTCCAAGATTTAACTCAAGATTTCTTCAAGCCTTCATGCCCCACCCCCTGTGACAACATCGTGCCCCCCCACAGGTCTGTGAACTACAGGTTGAGAACCACTGCTTTAATTGATAAAGAGAAACCTGGGTCCAGCAAGCTGCTATGTGTTTGGGTTGGTGTTATAGACACTCAAGCCACATTTTCCATTTTCCATGTCAAGAAAGTCTAGTTTACCATGTCATCAGTGAGAATCTCTTGCCATTCTATAAAACGTCCAAGGCACAAGGTGAGCGGATATAGTTTGGGCCAATAAAATCCTCCCGTAAGAGTAGGGATCCTAAGGTATAGTGAATATTCTTAATAACCACAAGGAAAAAGCTGTCCTGGAGACAACTTTAATTGTATTTCATCTTTGAGGCAGAGCTACCCTCAAGTAAAATGAGAAGTAAAGCTATCAAGGAGAACCCCCTTCGTCAAAAGAATCTGAAAAGAACCAAAGACATTGCCACAATCTGTGGCAATAATAAAGTTATGAATTCTGCAAGGTGAACACAGTCACTTCCCAACTCCATGCACTCAGATCTGAAAGCTACTTTCTGGAAAACTGGATCTCAGCAGACACTGCAGTTATTTTTCTTATCTCCTTCAGCTCGCTGACAACTCTATTTTGCCTGTCTGATGTTCACAGCTCGATGGGTTTAAAACTTCGCTGAACCAGCCCATTGGTCACAATAATCTTCTGCAGATTGTAGCAGTAAATCACAATGAACTTCAAGGACAGACTAACACAGAAGGTCCAGTTCACACCTACGAGAGGGCTGTGTGCGTTTTTTTCAAAAAAGGTGAATTCCTTTCTCCTGATCCCTTGCACGTCAATGTTTTCTGCAAAGACATCTAACTTCTTCTCTTGCCTTTTTCTTTGTATATAGCTATATAGTTCTTATACACATTCCTTCTCTTAAATAAAAACAACCCCTTTTTGAACTATCACTCGCTCATTTGTACGTACATCCGTTCAGGCTTACATATAAAAAAAATCGAGAACTGCCATGCTCAAGGCTGAAGTCTAGCAAATAAAAGCGTTTACACTAGTTTGATTTGGAATTGCATGCTTTGATCAAAGGGGATGCAAACCTCAAGACTTTTAACATACGGGCAAAAAGATGCAATTGGTTTAGCTGTGCAACGCTTCTGAAAATGTACACATTTGGCTGACTAGTGAATAAAAGCATTTCCCTTGGAGGCGGGTGTTATTTATTTAGGAAAAATCTTTATTGTTTCTGCAGGTCTATAAAAATTTGTATTAACAAAGCACTGAAATGGCAGCAAAGCAAAAAACCAAAACCAAACCCTGAAATATTTCACTTTCTTCCCTTGCATTTCTTCATTTAATTCAAAGGACGCTAAAGCCAAATGCAATTCTGTTCCAACAGCAAAATTAGCACGAGAGCAAAATTCCCCTTCACTTTAGCGCAATTTCAATGTGTCCAGTGCACTTCAAAGGAATAGAAGCAGCTGTCAACTTTCTTGTGACATTTGTTAATACACAGCTGACACCCAAAATCTTGGAAGTCTTATGAACATCAAACACTTAGCACCTTAAAAATTAAAAATCCTCCTGGGTTTAGGGGAAGTTGTAGCTCTTTAATGCACGTTTGAAATGAACAAAAATGTGTCCAGGGATGACGGCCTCTGCAGTTTTGAGAATGGCAGTTAAAAATAAAAATGAGGATAGAAGTTGGCCAAATCCTTATAACAGCGACACTACTAACAGCTGGGCAAAAAAAAATCTTTACTTTGGGATTTTAGCATTCTGCAAAGCTATTTCATCAGTCACAATCACAAGAGCTTTCCATTATACTGTGACCTCATGCACATCCAAGCAAAAGTTATCAGACATCCAAGAACGTGAATCAGGATCACACATGCAAACATTCAGCCTCACAATCCTAACTTAGTGATTCTGAGATTGGTTGGAAGTCCGGCGGCCCCTCGGTAACATCAGGTTAAGCATCTCTGAAAGCTGCCTTCTACTCCCTTTCAAGAAAATGACATGTTCTTGAGGGACAGGATGATGAAGAATCTCAACGGACTTGCCTCAACTGCCCTCTGCTCTTCACCAATTGCAAAGATTCTCAAAGATTCCAGGGTTTTTCAGCCAGTGGTGAGAAGCAATGGCTGATAAAAGAGAGAACAGTGGAGAGAAGCATAAAACTGACTTAAGTCCACCCATGTGCCATGACGTGGTTGCATAGAATCCATCTGCATCCCTTGGAACAGGTGTTTCTTCGCCATCCTGGTGCCCTTCAGATGTGATGGGAGTTTACCTCTATCATCTCTCAATCAGCAGGGCCAAAGTTACTCTGACTATATCTCATCACCTGCTCAAATGTGCAGAACTCCATGTAAATTCACCGAAGTTCAAAATGATTGAAAGCTCCTTTCTCTGACTTACCTTTTTTTTCCATATACAGATTCTTCTGAATTTTAAATAAGCATTTTATTTTAAAAAAATAAACCTCAGTGATTTTAACTCAGATACACCCTGTGTATATCTGCAGTAAAACACAGAGATACGTTGTTGTAACTACTTGCCTCAGAAAATTGACTGCACTTTGATCATCTTACTATAATGTCTAATGGTGCTCTAAACACACCATGCAAAGCTAGGATTCACATTCAGCTGACTACAATATGCCATAAAGACCTAGTTAATACATGATGCTAAGGAATAAAACATGGTTTACAAACTATATTGGCCAGCATTACAGGACATTCTATTCCTAGACCAATGAACTACACCATGACTTTCCACAGAGTATCAACCCAACTCTGGAAAGACTTATAATCATTTCAAGAAATCTTTGTGTGCCTTTTTCAAAGCCTGCACAGTTTGTAACTTAACTAACTCAACTTGTTCAATGCCTCGTGAGAGATTAAAAGATGGAATCCTTGGCACTCGCTGAGTTTGGTGGTTTGTTTGCAGATGTTTCCTCACCCAACTAGGTAATATCTGGTGTGTGGGGTTTGCTTCCTGTTTGTATGCAGGAACTTGCCCTGCCCATTTTGGTGAGGGTATAGTTTTTCTCCTTGGTCCAAAGAGGTCTTCCTCCAAGGAGAAAAACATACTCCCACCAAAACAGGCAGGGCAAGCTACTACTTATGAACAAGGATCAAATTCCCACACCCTCCTAGCACTGATGATGTTCCCTGGTTGGGTAATGAAATATCTGCAAACAAATTACCAAGCTCAGAGATGTCCAAGAACTCCAAAGTTCAATCCTGACAAAAATATCCTCTTCTGTTGGAAGTTTGAAAGATGCTCAGCACACTTTATTGCATTTTGCACTCCAAGTCAACAGGGGAGAAAGAAAAACATGAGGATTTTGGGGGCCATGGTACATCGTCAGTGGATTATACTTGGCTTGACAAATATCGATAATCCATTGACACTAAGGGCATGGAATAATCATTCAATTACATCACCCTTTCTATTCTCAACCAATGAGAGGAGAAGTCTTGCTTAGAGACTAGAGTTAAACACATTCTAGCTGCCGGTGATTTGTATATTTTTTTTTCATTTTATTTTCCTTGTTGGGTTTCTATCCTAGGAGTTTAATCCTGGCATCCCCACCTCAAATTTGTTATCACCACCGCAACCCTGTGAGGTAGGTTGGGCTAAAATATCACTGTGAGCTTCCATGACAATGGCAGGATTTGAACCCACAATTTCTTGCTTCTAGGTCCAACTTCATTATTGGTGCACTATGCTGGCATATATTTTTTTAGCCTTTAAGTAAAAAAAGGCATACTGATACTACTCCTGATCGTTCTTTGGACTACAAAAAATGGGCCCATCCAAAGCTCTCTCTCTCCCCAAAATAAATAAATAAAAACAACAATATAAACTATCTCTAGTCTCATTACGGGGAAAACAAAAGTGGAAAACAAAGAAATATTCAATATAGCTTGGAAAGCTTAAAAATGGGAAAAAAAATCCCCCACCCACGTTCCACAGAAGGATTGTGGGGAGAAAAGATGTGGAACAAACCCAATCTGAATTATTACTGAGGAGATCGGGATTTCTGAATCCCTACAATTCAGAAATTTCTGCGGAATGGATTCAGAGGCCACAAATTATGAATTTCCTCTTTGACCTAAACTGATCACTTCACTCCAAAACCAAAAATGTAAAGCATTGGTGATCAAATAATTACAACAGGGCTGGGTATCTACGGCCTCTTTATGATCTGTGGACTTCAACTCCCAGAATTCCTGCTGGCTGAGGAATTCTGGGAGAATTCAACTCCCAGAATTCCTCAGCCAAAGACTGAGGAAAGGACAAGACTTAAAAGTGGTCAAGGTTGGACATCCTTGCTTTAAAATGTCAACGCACGTGCTAAAGATACCCAAAATAATATTGAAATCCTGATATTTGTAACAGCTGATTTACCATTAGAATGATTAGTGGAATAGCCTCCAATGTGTTCCATTAGTTGAACAAGACCCAAGTCCCTCCTAGAAGGCCCATGCTGCCACTTGGCAAGTTACAAATGACCGAGATCACATATGCTGCTAAGGCATTGTTCCCTCAACCATGGTTTATTGAATAAACCATCACCAGCTGGGTTCCAGGACTCACTCTCTTCTGCCTCTCCTTCCACATCACCACAGAAGACTCACACAAGCAGAACATGAATGGCTGACAAAGACAGCCGACATGTTATAGCACTGGGCAGCCAGCCAATTGGGAGTAATACAATGTTTTGGGTAAACATATGCAGGAAGTTGTATTATTATAAAGCAAAGTCCTAGTTGAACAAAGAAAGCTTGACTAATTGAACTCTTGGTCCAAGAATCCAAAACTTAACTCACTGGAAGAGAATGCCACCAAAGTAAGCAAGAATTTTGTGAGCAAAACTCACAAAGGACTCAATATAAAATACCCCACCAGATGAAACTGAATTCCTACATGAGAATCAGTGTGGTACCATACTCAAAATCTGAAGTAGGGGTGAGTACAGCCAGATTCTAATCCTCCTTACAGGTGGAAGACAGCTGGATGACTTAACAGAATAACAGAGTTGGAAGGGACCTTGGAGGTCTTCTAGTCCGACTCTCTGCTCAAGCAGGAAACTCCTATACTATTTCAGACAAATGGTTGTCCAATCTCTTCTTGGAAACCTCCAGTGTTGGATCACCCACAACTTCTGGAGTCAAGTTGTTCCATTGGTTAATTGTTCTAGCTGTCAGTAATTTTCTCCTTAGTTCTAGGTTGGATATCTCCTTGATTGGTTTCTATCCATTGCTTCTTGTCCTGCCTTCAGATACTTTGGATAATAAGTTGACCCTCTTTTCTTTATGGTAGCCCCTTAGATATTGGAATACTGCAAACATGTCACCCCTAGTCCTTCTTTTCGTTAAACTAGACATATTCAATTTCTGTAACCAGTCCCCTAATCATCCTTGTTCTTCTTCTCTGTATTCTTTCTAGAGTCTCAACATCTTTTTTATATCATGGTGACCAAAACTGGATGCAGTATTTCATATAACTTTTGGCCAGTCTCTTGCTCTCTGTCCTAGACTAAGAAGTTTAAAAAAAGCACCTCTATTTATCAACCTTCACTTGGCCAGCATGGTAGATCACAGTCCACAACCTTGATCAACCCTTCATCCTGCAGTGGATTGACTTGAGTTGATGGTAACAATTGTCTAATGATAGCCATTAATAGTCCAAATTGCCAATTTTCAGAAATGCTTTCATTATGGATGGAAATGCTGAGATCTAGGCTGGTTATATGTTAAGTAGGCCTGGTGATGCATTAAGTAATACCAAGAAAGAGAGTTGACCACCTTATACCATCACATTCAAATCTATACCAGCCTGCCCTATGTTTTAATGGAAGTTTGTGCAGGTGGCAAACTTGATGGCATCAAGTTGAAGAAAACGCTCTAGTAAGGAAATCAAAATGCTTGCTTCAACTCAGCCCCCAATGTATTGCTTTGAATCAGAGGTGTTATTCAGAAGATTCTGACCAGTTCTGGAGAACCGGTAGCGGAAATTTTGAGAAGTTCAGAGAACCGACAAATACTGGCCCCGTCCCCATCTATTCTCTGCCCCCCAAGTCCCAGCTGATTGGCTGGGTCTTCTTTTGTTGCCCTGCCCAGGAGAATGGAGCTGGAAAACAGGTTAGTGGGGTGGGGAGGGGATGGGATTTGCAGTAACCTTCCCCAGGAGTGGGGAAGGAATTGAGATTTTGTGGTATCCTTCCCCTGCCACACCCACCAAGCCATACCCAGCAAGCCACGCCAATAGAACCAGTAGTAAAAAAAATTGAATCCAACCGCTGCTTTGGATAGCTTAAGAAAAACCATGATTTCTGTCTCATCTCCTGGCAATGTCAATCTATTTGTTCATGTTACTATCCATCCCACTCAGTAAGACAGCATTAGAAAGGAAGAAGATCTTGCCAATGACTTCAGTGAAAGACCCAAAGATATATCAGCCTTCTAAACTGATACGGATTTCATGCCAGCTCCATTGTCACAATCCTCCTTGCAATTGGTTGAAGTCAACTAATACTGTAGCCCTTCGGGGCAGTAGGCACTATTGCCATTGGCCTATGGTAGAGATCTTTTCTAAGAGAAGCCATCTTCTATAGAAGATCATATCAGAGGCTACCCTAAATAAACAGCATCTGTCATTAAATCTGCACTCAGATATGACTCTTCAGGCCTTGTTTCTGGAGTTTTGCAGACTGTTAAGTCCTCTCTAGTCAAACATCAATGATCTTGAAAAGCTAAGCAGGAGTCAGACCTACTTGATGATATTAGGACATTCCAGGCTAGAATGGGAATTTTAAAAAATTCTAGAATGCAACCCAAAATCCTTTCTGTATATTTTTATCAAGAAAACTAGATGGATGTGACTAGACTAGACTTGACTAGACTAGAACTTGGCCTCTACTTGAAGGAAACTTCATTATTTACTCCAGAGGTCTCCAAACTTGGCAACCTTAAGACTTGTGGACTTCAACTCTCAGAATTCTCCAGCCAGCATGCTGGAGAATGCTGGGAGTTGAAGTCCACAAGTCTTAAAGTTGCCAAGTTTGGAGACCCCGATTTACTCCAAGCTGCCCAAGAAGCAAATCTAAATATTACATACAAGGAACACTTCAAAATAAATTTAATAAAAAGCTAGAAGATCTGGTTAGGTATGTTTAAAGCTATAGAAACAATCTATGCACTCTTATACCGTATTTATATAATCATCTTGTTAGATGGCCCCAAGCAACAATATGTAATCTACAAAACCAAGCACAGTTCTCCTTGCCCCATGTGCTGAGTTTATCATGGTTAAGAAGCAAATATGGGGACATTTCTGGGGTTCACTATGTGTTGCTCCTGACAGTTTTCAAAGAAATTGACAGTAATATTTCTAATCCTCCTCTCCATCCGTCACTTGATTCTCTGAATAATCCTACCTGATAAACCCAACTAAACTAGTTTGGTGTCAATGTAGGGAAACATCCTATGATGTTTGCAAAATTCAAATTTTCACCATCGTAGTCTCTAAATATTTACTTCTAGAATAACATTAATAAAAGGAAGCATAATAAGGACCTGCCTTAAGACCATGATGAGGAAGGAGAGAAACACAACCAAAATCAATATCAGAAGGAAGAGGCATAGTAGTAGAAAGATATAGGGAATTTGGTTTTACTAGCTGCTACTTGAAAGAATTTCTGTATTCAATCTTGGAAAATTAGATTATTTTCCAAACTCTTTTTTCTGCTGCATTTTTGCTCATCTTTTTTTTCCCATTTTGCTCAAGTCTATACTCACAGCAAGTCATCTGGTAACATCTGAAGGCTACAGGATGTAGTTCTTTTAGACTGCAAATAGGAATCCTTTCAATTTTTTTTAAAAGCAGAAATCCTTTGCAAGTTTTAAAAGTAGTTCTAACTTCCCTCTCCATTGAGCTAATTCTCTGCAGACAATTTACATCATCAAGAAAGATGTCCAAATATTGTCCTTTAATTTTCTAGCCCTCTCTGCTAATCTGGGCTCAGCCTCCTCATTCTGTTGTTCTTGTAGATGAATACACTATGTGTATTTTATTATGTGGTCAGGAAAAGAAAGACTGAAATGGGAGAAATCCTTGCTTAAACATAGTCAGAAGAGTTTTAAAACCTCCGTATTTCAGCAGAGCTAATGCAATAATGCTTTATAGTGAAAATCTAGCTTTTTTGTTTAAAAAAAAAAAGGTGTACTACAGTACAGATACAAGCATAGCAAAATTAGCATCTTAAAAGAACCCCATCTAAACCTAAATTTTGCCAGAAAGTACAATTTGGGTTGTCAATTTTCCTGGCCATTGAGACAAACAAACAAACAAACAAACTGCTATTTTCCTATTTAGTCTGTTATAAAATAAAATGTCCTACACGTTTTGTCCCCATCCCCCCAGTGTAAATTAAGAAAGTCTCCATAAATGATTGAACTGTGCAAAATACAAGGCATACTCTCATCCTAGGTCTTCACCCAACAGATAAGAAAGTCAACAATATGTTGTATTTTTCACTTAGAATATTCAGACATCAAAGAGGTATGACAGTTGAAACAAGCAGAATATTTTTGTTTTCCCCTTGGTGTGTTTGGATAATTTCTAATAACACACTAGTAAATAAAAATTAACAGGTCATAACCCTCATATATCTCAGCTCAAAATCTCGGTAGTTTTGCCAACCAACTTGCTCAACTAATACCATGTTTTCTTTCTCTAGTGAATTCTAAATGAACACTACGTAAATGCACACCGTCTCTTGCTTCTATGGTTTCTTTTTCATATATACGAAAACAGAAATGTCTCATATATATGAATAAATAATATTGGGAGAACCAGGTTTGTACAATTCGATCAATCGTATTCCCCTTCCAGAGAGTATACAAGCTGAAGCTACAGCAGAGAGCAGGTGGCTGCCCAGTTCTTACCAAAGAGCTTCTAGCTCTTCATTTCCCAACTCTGAGAGAGATCCAGAGAAAGTTTGGAAAGAGGATGAGGAGGGTCAAACTGAAATATTTGCTTTTTGCCTTTCCACCGGTTTACATAGGATACCTCCTCTCCTCATGGATTACATTATAGTAGAAGACTATGCAGCAGATGTAACTTGCTCCTCACAAAGGTCAAAGAACTTCACCCTGGATTTTATCTTCTCACAGATCATCACATCCCGTGTCGCTGATCAGTGGATCCTGAAGGCCTAAGCCACACCAACCTGTGCTTCAATTTCTCCTTCGACGCATTTGACCACAGAGAAATCTACAACTTTTCTTCTCCTTATTTCCCTCTCTTCCCCCTGGCTGGTGTTATTCTAAAGTAAGGTGGCATGCCCACTAGAATCGTCATGGTCCACGTTGTTCAGAATGGCTGTCTGGTCTTCAGGAACCTGCCGGTGACAGAGGTCATCCTTCAGGGCGGAAAGGCGGGCAAAGGGATCCTGGCGAGAGTGTCTCTTCTTTTTCCGTAGACAGACCGCTTCGTCAGGCCACAGTACCTGAGAGTTAGGATGTTGTTGAACCTGGGAGGCAGAACCATCTGGAGAAGAAAGCAAAGAGGAAGGAGTTGGTTAATCTCCGGCACCAGTATTACGAGAGGACACTTAAGTCTTTGAAGTCCTCTCTTTAAGCCAACAAAAAGCAGGCCGTCATCACCATAAATCAACACACACACACAACCTAAGGTATCACCAAGGTGCAGGTATGAAAAGCTTGAGCTGTAGGAACGTCAACCAGGAAGGTATGGAGGTGATCTTGGTGAAGGTGAGGATGATTTTCACACTCATACCAACACGGTGGGGGGGGAAGCAGCTCTAGCAATTGCAGCAAGATGGATAAGCCTTAAAGACATAATCAAGTAACAAAGAAATAATAATTTAAAAGAGGAGGAACCAGGAAAAGTTATTGAGGAGCAGGGGGTCAAAGGGAGGATGGACTATGAGAAGTGTGCATGAGAGGGTGGTTTTAAAGACAGAAAGCCCCCCACCCTGGGAAATACTGGCTGTAGGGACTGAGGTTAGGAAATCTAGAAGCTAGTTTTGGTTTAAGACAGTTTTCCCCAGCCAACAATTGCTGAACAGATGGACCACCTCATCAAATGCTCCAGCCAGCAGGGCTCTTTTGCTAAGAGATCTGGGCCCTGAGGTCTACGCATCTACAAGGCACCCAGGATGCAGAAGGGTAGCCAAAGGAATGAGGCAAAACTCAAAGGAGATTGTTTCAGTTCTGAAGAACCAAGCTAGAGGGTCACCCAACAATCTCTATTCTGGGTTAGACCCAAAACCACGTAGCCACGTTCAGGCCCCATCGAGCGACCGAAGCAATTCCCATTACAAGTCATTGACTTCAATGAGCATTGTGCCAGGTGGGGAAGGGGCAGCGGGAGAGGCAGGGGGAGCGAATCTGGTGTTCCTCGCACTCACTGCTTTGTTTTTTGGATTTCGACTTTTTTGGCTTCTTAATCCGTTGGTATTTCAGAGCTTCGAGCCTCTCAGGTGCGGCCGCGTTCCGGGTTGGTGATGGACGTCTTCTAGAAAGACAAAGCAGAAAGCGCCATCAGTGGCCCCCTGCCCTATTCTCTCTTGAGGGAGGGTCTCTCTGATGGCAAAGAGGGCATTTCAACCTCCACCTGGTCTGCCACAGGGAAGGAAAAGATGGTGACAATCATAGCAGGGTGGATGCCAAATCCACCCTATCATGTTCTCTGCCGGAGGTCAATGTAGCATCTTACCTCCTGGGTTGTTTTTATTTGTTTCCTCCCTTGCATCATCAGCCCTGCATTCCAAGACAACCCCCATCCAACGCAGCCCTTCCTTTAAGCTGGCAACCTTCCATTTTCCTGTTCTTATCCTCAGAACGACTTAGATCAAGCCAGGCAAAAGGTTATGGAAAGGGCACTTGGGTCTATCGTTTGTGGGAACAGAGTCAACCTCTTGGAAAAATGGCTGAATTGCGGTTAAAACAAAAGGAAGGAAACAAAAGCCACATTCAGGCTGAGGGTCTGGGCCTGAACTATCTGCAGTGTTAAACAGAGGAAGAGGAGGAAGAAGAAGAAGAAGAAGAAGAAGAAAAGGGAGGTTAAAGTGGCAGTTTCTAGGCTGCTTTAAGGCACTTTTTTTTGTGTGTTTTTGCTAGTTGCAAGAGTGAAAATCTTTCAGAAAAATCCACGTAGGGGTTGCAAGAGATTTTTAGAAGTCTACCAAGAACAGATGCATTCACAATAACACATAGTTGCCTTCAAAGATTAAGTTGCAAACAGTAGATCCTCCAGACAAGTGTAGTTTATGCAGTAAAGTGTGCCTACAAACAACTGCATTTTCTCACACTTCAATCCCATTTAGGGGCAACCACAACTTAAGGCCCAGCTGATGGGTTTGCCATAGGACAACAGCACTGGATCAATGTAGCTACAACACAATTTATCTAGAAACCGCAGCAGCAGCCCTGTCCATCTGCAGCTGTGGAATTCAACCATTCTCTTCTGCATTACAAAACAAGATGTACGTTTCTTTAGTTTCTCAATTTGCGCACAATCTATTGTTTACATAAGCCCATGTTCCTCAGCCATAGTGTGGTTGCTGTTTTACCCAGCCTTTAGGCCAGGGTTTGATGAGCTGAAAAAAGGTGGAGAAAGTTGGTCCAAAACCAAGAATGACACTAACAATTATGGTTTGTGGTAATTCTTCCAAGCTGAGTTCTTTATTGTTTCACACCTATAGACAAAATCTTGCCGGACTGAGGACTCTATTATTTGTGTCTACAATATACCCCTGGGAACTATTAGGGAGAGGTTGTCTTCACCCTCTTTCTCTCACACTAATATCTGGTCTGAGTTGTCTCTTACTCCTTTGAAATACACCCTCTTTCTCTTGGGGATCCACCTCCTCACTACATTACATCACAAAGATGGAATAAATGTACTTCCAATTGCAATAAAACCAGAGTTAGCCAAAGAAGAAATTTATCCAATGCATTTTTCCCAACACCATCCCCCGGGTTTAAGAAAAGAGAGTAGATCTTATGTATAAATGGATTCTTAAATTTTAAATCTCTGAGATTTCCTGGAAGATAGTTGATGTCCCAAAATATCAGAGGAGAGCATGTGATTTTCCAGAGTGGCGGTGGCGCAGTGGTGAGAATGCAGTACCGCAACTAATTCTGCTGACCGCAGGCTGACAGCAGTTTGGCAGTTTGAGTCTCAACCGGCTTGAGGTTGACTCATCCTTTCATCCTTCCAAGGTCGGGTAAAATGAGGATCCAGATTGTTGGGGGTAATATGCTGACTTTGTAAACCACTTAGCTGTAAAGCACTGTGAAGTGGTGTAAAAGTCTAAGTGCTATTGCTATCTTCAAAAAAGGAACAAATGAGAAGATCGGAAATTTCAGACCTGTTATCTCAATGTCTACATGGAGTAAGATCCTTGATCAGATTACAAGCAGTAAGTACAGTGGTACTTCAGTACTCAATTGATTCTGGGAGGTGTGATAAGTGCCAAAAACGATGAGAATCAAACATTTTTTTCCCACAAGAGAACAATGTAGTAAGTTGCAAGGCAGCCAACACTGTCAAGTGCTTAGCTTATGCGTTGAGTACCAAACAAACGATGAGTCAAAATGCATTGAGTACCAAATTCAATAAATTTCAAAGCAGTTGTACTTGCATGCCAACCTACCACTGTACTGTGCTTGAATAGGCATGCTGCAATTAACTTGGATACTTGTTCATTAATTGTCCAAACAAACCTTCTAATTGTCCAAACTAATTTTCTTTCCTTTTTAAAAATATTTTAATGACCCCGTAATCCCTTGCATCAGGGTGGAGTCAGGGGAGTTGAATGGAGCTGAATGTTTACTGGCCGGATGCCCTTCCTGTCACCAATGCAGAGTGCACAGCAGATATATATTCATTGTGCCCAGAGAGAGAAATAACTGCTGCTACCCAGGATTGAACTCACAGCCTCCTGATTGTGAGGCAAAAGTTCTACCTCTAGGCCACTGCTCAATTTTCTTTCCTCTTATGCCATTTACTAATTTAGTAGAACGGGGGGTGCCATTGACACACTAAAACTGGGCCTCAGCAGAATTCCTCATGATTTTTTTTTAAAATGATAAATATATGCTAAATGATATTACTATTAGATGAACTCATAGTTGGCTGAATGACTACCCTCAAAAACTGCTCAGTTGTGGCTACAGATCAGCTTAAAGCAGAGATGTGAAACTTTGGCAGCTTTAAAGCGTGTGGACTTTAATTTCCCCAGCATGGCTGGCTGGGGAATTCTGGGAGTTGAAATCCATAGGTCTTAAAATTGCCAAGATTGGACACCCCTGGTTTACAGACAAATATCAAATGAAACACCAGAAGATTCTTCCCTGGGTCCAGTGCTGTCCAACATTTTTATCAACAACTAGAATGAAGGTGGGAAGTTAGGAAGTTTTGAAGAAATCAGGAAATTCTTTGCAAATGAGACAAAGCACCTCTGGATGAAAAACAGAAGATTCAAAAAGTTAGGCTTGAGCAGCAGACTGAAATGAATAGGATGGAAGACAAGTAAAATTCTGCATTTAGCTTGAAAAAAAAAAAAGCCCTGAGCTACTTGAATAATACTACAATCAAGATCAACAGGAGAGAGAAATTAATAACTGACATTTTCTAAGAGATGGCATAAGAGAGCCAGCTATCAAGAGTGAGATGAGAGCAGAAAAGAGATTTAATTCAATTTTGTAGCTCTCTTGATTCTGCAAAGATGTTTGAAAAATTCAAGGATGTCTTCCTGTTCACTGTGAAACAATCGATCAAACAATCAAGAAAACTGCTTTTGCCCAGGAGATGATAAAAGGAACTGAAAGCGGATGTATTACCTGCCCTTTCTTAACATCAACCAAGCCACTAATTAAAAAGAAGGCTTCAAAAAGGTACTACCTTTTTCAGATTTGAATGCCTCATATTTTAGAGGAAAGAATGAGTACTCGAAATAAAAGGAATTAAATAAGAGTGCCTATCAGATATCTCTTTTGCACAGGGCACCGTGTCCAATCAAATAGCATCACCCTGAAACCTATCGACTTAAAGTCGATCTTCCAGTGGAAATTCAAATACAAATGAGTTTTGCAATATGTTCAGGCTATTGCTGTATAGTTCCCAAACAAAATAAAACTATGGGTCAGAATTTGCGTGCAGTTTTGGTTTGCCACGATATTAAAAAAAAAATGTTGAGACTCTAGAAAGAGTGAAGAGAAGCACAACGAAGATGATTATGGGATGGGAGGCTAAAATATACGAAGAATGGTTGCAGGAATCGGGTATGTTTCACTTAATGAAAAGAAGGACCAGGAGTGATATGATAGCTTACAAAGAAGAGAGGGTCAGGCTATTCTCCAAAGCACCTGAAAGCAAGACTAGAAGCAATGGATGGAAACTAATCAAGGAGAAAACAACTTAGAACTAAGAAGTAATTTCCTGACAGTGAGAACAATTAATCTGTGGAACAACTTGCCTCCAGAAGTTGTGAATGCTCCAACACTGGAAGTTTTTAATAAGAGATTGGATAATTATTTGTCTGAAATGGTATCAGGTCTCTCGCTTTAGCAAGGAGTTGGATTAGAAGACTTCCAAGGTCTCTCCAACTCTGTTATTCTGTTAACTATATAAAAAACATTTCAGAATAAAAACAGTGAATCTTCCATTTAACAGATATCTCTGTGAGTGGACCTCATATGCAATGAATGAACTCCTGAATTATGCATACATACAGCACATAAATCACATGAGTAAAATCCTATTTGGAGGAAAAAGAGATTTGGGTTTAAAGCAGCCCTCCCCTTCATTAATACAGTTAATTGATTAATCTATGCCTTGGATGAGGGAATGCAAAGCTTTTTCCATCATTACAATTAGCACAATTGCTTCTCTGGAAAAGAAAAGAAAGAAAGAAACTGTACATCAAGATATTTATCCCACCAATAAGTAAATTATTTTTGCAGGACACTGATTTCCAAACAGATCAATCATACTTTACAAAGGGCAAAATTTTCTTACCCATTTCACAATGGGTACGTGGTTCTTGTGTTATAGTGACTATAAATTTTGTTTGAAGTTGCTTTCTGAAATACATACCAAAAAGATATACTATATATCTCCAGGAAAATGTCCTGATCAATGAAAATATAAAAGGCATTACAATGTTGAAACGCTCTCAAAAATCTGCTGAAATTAAACATGTTTGTCAAGAGAAGAGGGGGAAAAAAGGGAAGCTGAATTACCATGATGCAATTAAAATTGAGACTGGACACATGTAAGAAATGTCTTTCTGGGGGAAATTTAAAAAAATAAAAGCTTTGTAGAACACAATTTTTGTTTCCAACATCTTCTATCAAATGCTATTGAAAAATCACACGAGAACTTGAAGGCGACAGTAATTTCTGTGGCTCTCTAACAGTTGAGGTTAGACAGGAAACTAGACACAGAAGTTCTGTTTATACAATTTAAGATTTCTGTCCTTTATATAAAATATCGCACCAACTTGTCTAGTATAACATTAGCAAGGAAATGTTACCCACACACCAGCTGTCATGTCTACACCCTAAAGTCATTATTTATAGAGATTCTCAATCATCCAGGTCATGGTTGTCCTAAAAATGCTTTCCCAAAAGGCAACTGGACTTTCTTGGTGTTTTTTTTTTTGTCTTGAAAGTGTTTCTCTTCTTATCCAACAAGCTTGAACTGAAGAAGCAAACCATTTTCAAGGGGGAAAAAAGCTAATTGCTGTTTGGAAAAGCACCTTTGGGACCTACACTCATTAGCTTTGATTTCTTAGTGGATGATGGTACTCTGGTTGCAAAAATTTGCAAGAACTGCACCACGTGTTGTTACGTCTTAAAGAATGACCAAATTCTTCCTGGGAAACACTTTGGTGGACCTGGCTGTTACTCATCACCTGAGAATTAAAATATGCAGTCCAGAATCATCCAGAGTTAGGATTCCATTCATGGTTTTTCACCCTTAGCTAAACTGGCGGGACTTTTAGAAATGATACTTGGAAACATCTGGAAGAGTAGTATAGGCCAGGGGTGTCAAACTCGATTTCAGTGAGGGGCTGCATCAGGGTTGTGTTCAGGGTTGGGCTTCAAAAAATTTAGCAACCGTTTCCCTGTTTGGTTGGTGGACGGCCATGGCCATGGTGGGCGTGGCCTAGTCAGCCTCCTGCACCACGCCCAAGGGGGGGACATTTTCTCACCCTCCCCGGGCTCCAGAGGCTTTCCTCAAGCTTCTGGGAGGGCGAAAATTGCTCCCTGGAGTTTCTGGAGCCTCTGGGAGACATGTTTTTTGCCCTCCCCGAGGCTCTGCGTGGGCTCTGCACTTACCTGGGATCAAAATGGGCCACGTGGAGACTCCTGGGAGGCAGGTAGGGAGGGTAAGGCCAGCCAGTTGTTGCAAGTATCAGTTCAACGAACCAGATGTAAAATTAACATCCAGTTCACCCGAACTGGTGCAAACCGGTAGCAGCCCACCGCTGGTTGTGTTTAACCTTGGGGGCCATGGTGGGCATGGCCAGTTTGACATCACTTGTGTCAGGGGCATGTGTGATGGCCCGAGTGCTTTGCCAGCAGAAAGGGGCTCCCGATCTCCATTTTTGGCTACAATGGCCTCCTGCAGTCCCCTGCCATTGAAAACAGAGCTTGGGTGGGCCATGTGCGCCCCCCTGGGCCCCATTTTTGGGCATGACAACCTCCTGCAGCCCTCTGCCAGTGAAAAAGGAGCCCCAAGCTCCATTTTCACTGCCAGAGGCACCATGGGCCGGTCCTTCTGTTTCTAGAGGAGCCCCATGGGCCAGATCTAAGCACCCCGCAGGCCAGATCCCCAGGCCTTAAGTTTGACACCCCTAGTACAGGATCTCCTGTTTATGCAGGGTGGTTGAGCTAGAAGACCTCCAAGGACCCTTCCAACTGTTATTCTGTTAAAGCTATTTTCTGCTATGTAACCCTCACCCCATTTCTGTGACTCTTCGCCAGCAAAGCTTGGGCACAGGGGACGAAAACACACACACACACACACCCAGAAAAGGAAGTATGACTAGCTTCTTCTTCTTCTTCTTTCTGGCACAGCGGTCTTGAACCATGCTGAAATAAAAGATTCTGCTCATTTGCAAAAGAGATAACTACTATATAAATCCAAACACTGAACCAGATAAAGCAACAACAATTGGACTAAGCTTGGTTAGTTCTTCCGAGATGTAGCCTTGTTCGGAAATCCTGCTATTCCGTTAGTCCGTTGTGCACAATTTTTGTGCTGATCCCCCCTCCCCAAATTGGAAAAAAAAACAACCCTCCATTACTAGATTAAACCTATTGTAGAGACCAGACATTATTATTATTATTTTTGTAGGAACCAGCCATGTATTTTCTTTTCAAGCCAGAAGAAGCTGGAAGGAATGGCGAGAAGCTGCACACTCTTTGACCTCCAAAGAGCGTTTCGGTTGCAGACGGAAAACCTGTGTGGCATTAACTTTGATAAGGACAACTTTTCCAACGTTACTGCCTCAAATAGGTGAACCCCATGGAAAATGCGCAGAGACCCGCCCCCAAAAAAGGTCTGCCAGCCACCTCAATCGCCAGGAAGCAGCAATAATCGGTTGCATAGCAATGGGCAAGCTGGACTAATGAGAGTTGCTAAAGGAAAGAGTGAGGGGGAACCCGCTCCACCCCAGACATACACACACACACACACACACACACACACACATACACACCACAAAGCGTTTTGCTACTGCCGTTCCAGCTCCACCACAACCAGCACCAGCAGGGCAATGAGAGAAGGACAAGCCAAGGGAAGAGCAGAGCATGTCCCCAAGTAAGGCATCCCTTCGCCCGACTTTGCGGCATCAGCACAACCTGGCCTACAGGATGGATTTTCACCATGCTGGCAGAAGAGAGAGATGGAGAGGTGGAAGAAGAAGAGAGGAGGGAGAGGAGGAAGGAAGACTCACCATGGCATGAGAAAAAAAGAGAGAGAGAGAGAGGAAGGAGAAACAGAACGAGGGCAAAACGGAATAAAGGAAGGGGAATCACAAATGAAGTATATATATATATATATATAAAGAGAGAGAAGAAAGAACGAAGCACTCAGACGAGAAAACTGACAATTTTTTCCAAGCCAGAGCAAGGGTGAAAGGCATGCAGAGGCCTGATAACAGAGACAGCCTTTAAAGGGGAAAACTGGTTACTTCCAAAAACAAAAGAGAGAGAAAGAAAGACAGACAGACAAAGATCCTTATACTCCAAAGAAATACACCGGAGTGACAAGGGATCAGGGCACATACAAGGTCTTAACAGCACCATTTTGGATGCTTTAAGGCTAGGAGTTGAAGGGCCATCCTGGTTCAGAGACAAATACGCAGGAAGAGAGAGAGAGAACGAGAGAGAGAGATCAGAGGGTGAGCAATCCAGGGATATCCACCAACTTCCTTTGTGGCTTTGGGGTTTTGATGCGTGGGCAGCAGAGAAGCCCAGCTTTGGTTTAGTGCATGCTGGCAGCAAGGGGAGATTTGGGGGGAAGCTTTGCAAAAACAAAACAAAACATGGAACTGACCCCCCACCCACCCCAAATTCTGCTTTCTGAGAAGTGTGGCTGAAACCTTTAAGACAAAGTTGCAGAGGTGGGCTTCAAATTTTTTTTTAGCAAAGTGTTCTCTGCCTGGCTGCTGGGTGGGCGTGGCCATGGTGGGCGTGGCCTAGTTGGCCTCCTGTACCATGGCAGGGAGGGGGGGCGTTTTCACCCTCCCCGGGCTCCGGAGGCTTTTCTCGAGCCTCTGGGAGGGCGAAAACAGCCTCTCTGGGCTCCGGAGACTCTCTGGAAGCCGGAAACGGGCACATTTCTGGCCTTCCTGATTTTCACCCTACCTGAACCTCTGTGCATGCACCCTGCACTTACCTACATCTAATACAGGCCGCGTGGGGACTCCTGGGTGGGGAGGGCAGGGATGGGCGGGGCCAGCCAGGAGTGGGATTTGGGGGTTCTCCAAACTGCACAGAATCTTAGCTAGGGCCTCTCCCTGCGAACCCCCAGCGGCCCAGCCCTGCAGGGGTGTCGAACTTGATTTTATTGAGGGCTACCTCAGGGTTGTCTTTCACTTCAGGGGCACCGGAATGGGTACGGCCAGCTTGACATCACTCATGTCATGCTCTGCCACTGAAAAAGGACTGGCGAGCTCCGTTTTTCAGCTGGGGCGGCCTCCTGCAACCCTCTGCACGCAACCCTCCCGAGCTCCGTTTTCGCGGGCAGAGGCACCACGGGCTGGTCCTTCGCTTTCCAGGGCAGCCCCACGTGCCAGATCTAAGCACCCTACAGGATGGATCTGGGCCCCTGGGCCTTGAGTTTGACACCCCCGCTTGAAGAAATGACAACTTTCTGGCCGTAGGGATGCTTGCTAAAATATTGACTTTTTTTTTTGAAAGTGCCTGGGCAGTTTCAGCCAAGCTCCTCGTCAGACTGAGAGGCAGGCAAGTGCAGTTAGTCCTCGGCTTACAGCAGTTTATTTAGTGTCCGTTCAAAGTTACATCGGTTCTGAAAAAAGTGCACTTGCAGCCATTGTTCACCCTTAACGACTTTGGTAGCATCCCCGTGATCACATGATCAAAATGTTTGGGGGGAAAAGGCGGCTTTTTTAAAAAAAAAATCCTAAATAGAGACATCCAGAAATCCAGTCAATCTTTCAAAAGGCTGCCCAACTTGCTTTATATCCCATACGGCCAAAAAAGAAAGAAAGAAAAGATTTCTTTGTGTCCCTCTCTGGCAGAGGAATTGAAGCTTTGACATAAATTGTATAAGCTCTCTTGTGCTTCCTGGTTTTATGGCGGCATAAAACAAGGGCCAAGGAAAGGAAGACTAAAAAGATTTTTTTTTTTTTACTAGCCTGGTTATAAACCATCCACAATGCCTGCAGCCCTTGACAACTTTACAGAGCCCCCTCATAAAAGAACAATTTAGTCTGAGGGGTGGCTGTGTGCTTTAATGGGACCTCTTAAAACAAACCATAATGGATAAAGAATGAAACACAAGCTACTTTTCGTCCCTTGTTTAAAAGCATGGATCAATGTTATAAAGTACTCTGTTTTACCACTTGCAATATTTCAGTCTTGGACAGAAGAACTGGGCAGTCAAAACATCGCTGGAGGTTTTCAAGAAGAGACTGGACAGCCACCTGGAATGGTTTAGGCTCTCCCGCCATAGTCAGGGACTAGAACACCTCCAAGGTCCCTCCCAACCCTATTATTCTATGTTAAGGGAATAACGAAGTTGGAAGGGACCTTGTAGATCATCTAATCCAAACCTTCCTCCCCCCCAGCAGGAGACCCTACTCCATTTCTGACAGATGGCAGTCCAGTGTCTTCTTGAAAGCTTCCAGCGATGAAGCTCCCACAACTTCTGAAGGCAACTTCTGTTCCATTGATTGCTCTCACTGTCAGAAAGTTTCTCTCAAAGTTGAATCTCTCCTTGATGAGTTTCCATCCATTATTCCTTGTTTGGCCTTTGGGTGCTTTGGAAAATAGCTTGACCCCTTTCTCCTCTCTGCGGCAGCCCCTCAAATATTGGAATACTGCTATTATGTCTCCCCTATTATGTCCTTCTCTTCACTAGACTAGTCGTGCCCAGTTTCTGCAACCGTTCATCATATGTTTTAGCCTCCTTTCACGTTCTATCATGAAAGGCTGGTGGTGTAGCATTTCATCCAAGGCCCACTAAAATGTTTTTTAGTGCCTCACAAATCGATGGTTTTCATTGGCCATTTTGGGAGTCTAAACAGAAAAAACAAAATAGGGTCTTCCCAAAAGGTGTTTTTTCCAAAAAAGACAACAGGACTTTCTTGGTTTGTCGGTTTGTATTCTTGAAAAATGTTTTGCTTCTCATCCAAAAAGCTTCAGTTCAGACTGAAGTAGAGTCCTGTTTCATGTCTTTGAAAGCCAAAGCAAGAAGTGTTGACTTTAAGAGTCCCTGCGTAGTCCTCATAGATTCAAGTTTCTATTTACCTCAAAAGATGTGGTCACCCCTGCTCTGCCAATTGGCTTGAACCAAAGAGAGGGAGGGACATCCTGCAGAACGGGGGAAACCCCAAAGCCACAAAGGATTGTGAGTGCGATAGTTTGTCCTAGTTTTTGAAATGCCTTATTCCCCTTTAAAGGAAAAGAAAAGGATTTAAAAATAATAATAATAATAATAACCAAATAAATAAATAAATAAATAAATGTTATTGGGGAGGGGGAGCCCCTCTCACGTCCCATCCCAGACCCCTCACCCCAACAGAATCCCCAAAACCCATCACCATTCTTCCAGACATTAATCACCCTTACCTATTGAGCTGAGGAGTGGCTTGTCTCGACAACACTGCCCAGATAGCTGAGATTAATCAAAAACAAAGCAGTTATCAACATCCGCACGGAGCCAAACTCCACAAGACATCAGCAAGTCAAAAGGGGAGGGGGCAAAAAAAATCAAAGGAAAAGCGAGGGAGGAAAAAAATAAACCAAGAGACAAACGAACAAACATTGCTGGAGAAAGTAAGGGGGAGGAAGAAAGGAGAACTAAAAGTGTAGAAAGCTTCATCATCAATGCAACAGGGGAATCTAGTACGAAGGACTTCTCAATGCTACGGATTGGGTCCCTCACTGCCAAGTTCCCTCAGGTCAGTTCCAACTCTTCTTCCCAAAGGATCCTGGGAATTGTAGTTCCATCAGGAGAAAAATGGCTGACATCATGAAAGAGGATCTGAGGCCATCATTGAAGATGGCAAATTGCCCTCCGCCCTCTAAGGAAAGCCCATTTGAAACTTCATTTGTGAAGCCACCAGTGTGGAGTCCCTGTCTAGTTCAGAGCTTCCAAAAAATTAACTACAATTCCCATGATTCCCTGTGGGGAGCCATCATCACTAAAGGGACCTGAAAACAAATATATTGTTCATGGTGCAGACAAGGGGCAAGGAAACTCTAATCAAGGGTCTTCAAACTTGGCAAGTTTAAGACTTGTGGACTTCAACTCCCAGAATTCCTGAGCTAACATGACTAGAGGAGGAATTGTGGGACTTGAAGGCCACAAGTCTTAAAGCTGTCAAGTTTGAAGACCCCTGCTCTATCCTTCAGATATCATTGGACAATAGTACCCTTTCTTCCTGACTAGTGAGACTGGGACTAATAAGAGGCCAAAACCCAACAAGATCTAGAAGGTCTTGTATTCTCCACCCTTGCATTAGGGAAGACTTCCATGCCTTGGGTGCTGATGTGTGGACTTCAGCCTCCAGAACCTCCTCAGCTAAGATGGCTTTGCAGAGAATCCTGAAATTCATCAATCTGGAGGTAGACAGTATCAGAAAGTGATATTTTCCTGGTAACGGACTTTGGTGTAACCTTGGATCCATGAGGTCCATTTTTCCCAATCAGAGATGTAGCTTTCACTGCTTTTTCTCTGGTTGCTTTCAAATACCAAGAGACTGCTCTGTCCTTTTTGTGTACGTACATCTCTCTTCTCCTATAGTCTAAATCTCCTGAAAGCAGCATTCCATAATTGTGCTGATTAGGTTCATTAATGAATTAGGAGCTTCCAGGCAGTACAAATAAAATGGCAGAACAGGAAGCGTGACCAGGAGAATGAAAGTCAACCTCACCCTCCTACACTCAGACCATTGTAGCTTATGCTCTTGCCAACTTAGCAGTGGCAATCCATGCTTGTTCCCATCACAAGCAGACCACACCTCCCATCCTTCATTTTCCCTTTCTCTTGCCCCCTCCCCATCCAGATGGCACAATGCCCCACTCATTTCCAGAAAGTCCCCGGGATTAAAAGGGAAGAGCAGGGGGATACAACTCCACCACATCAAGAATCAAAACAAAAAGCTGCATCAACAAAGAACAACCAAGATGGGAAACACTGCCATCAGACAGAGGAGCAAAGGAGAGAAGGAAGAGACAGAAAGAGAGAACACTTCGCCTGAGTAACCAGCTGCTGGAGAGAAGATCAGCTCCAGTCACCTTTCATCGTCAGGATCCAAGAATGTTGACTTCACCGTGGTTGGGTTGGGTTGGGGTTCTAAGTTGATGTTGGGTTTTTGGGTTCCCCTTCTCCTGGCAATTTGTTCAGGGGCTAAAGCCCTGGACAAACCAGGGGGCAAAGCTTGTCGCACCCTTTTTGGAGATGAGGAAGGTAAGGTGGCTTGGGTAACCTAGTTGGAATCAGGGAGGAAGATCAATCCAATTGGGAGGGGGAAAGGAAGGCAAGAACTAGGGTTTCATGTTCTGGGAAAGTCAACAGCCAGGAATGAGAAAAGCAAAATGTCAGTAATTTCTAGAGTTCATTCACCCCGATCCCCACAAAACCCCAACCGTCCTCTCTCCAAAGACTCCTGAATCTGAAATGTTGTTAACTTTGTTCATCTGAGGCGTCAGTCCCCAAGCCAGAAGCAACCTCTGAATGAGATTCCCCATGGAACGATGGAGGGTGGAAAGAAGTGGGAGTTTCAAGTAACAAACAAGGCAAAACCACAACTAACTCAGCATTCTACTGATCTAGCCTGCTGAGCTGAGCAACCACCACAGGCACCAATAATTGCCCCAACAGTACAAAGTGAACTTTGGGAACTAGTCATCTCCAAAAATAAAAAAGGGTGTCTAAATCAACTCTAAGGATTCCATTGATGGTGTTTGGGGAAGGACTTTGGGGGAAGGATGGGAGCAGGTGAGGTAGGAGGGAAAGAAGGGCTGGTAAAAAAAGGAAGGCAAGCAAATTCCACTTGTGCGTGCATACCCTTACCCTGAACTGGTTGTCGGTGTCAGCTCTGGCCTATGGGTTTCCTCCCCAGTCCTCCTTGGCGAGGAGATCTGTCCAAAGACATCCATGGATTCCATGGGCATGGAGGGGCAATGAGAGGGAGGAAAGCCGGTGGCCAAAGAGGTGAAGGCCATCGTTGGTCGGAAGCTGGGGCTCCCTCCACGACTGCTCTGGGCAGGAGAACCGGTGGAGGGCGTCGACTTGCGTGAGAAGCTGACTGCAGCCGGGGGCTGCAAGGTGATCTCCGATATCTCTGCCTGCTGGATGAGGCCGGGTCGTGGTCTGGCACGGGCCGTCAGCTCTGGGGAGCTGGTGTGGGAACTGAGGGGGCTTTGAGTCAGGGGTGAAAGCCTTGACGGTTGCAACACCACCTGATGTAAACTGGGCTCCACCCTCCTGGCTTGCCGAGGGCTTGGCCGAGGTCTTGGTTGTGGGTCATACCACCTTGTGTCTAGGCCAAATGTGCTTGTGCTGCTGTGGCTGACTGGCTCGGACGGCCCGTGGTAAGGCAACACCGGTATTCCCATGCCTTGACTGGTATGTCTTAGCTGCCCTTGGCTCACCATTGGTTGCATAGGTTTGTCCTGCCATTTGGGGGTGATGGGCATCATGGAAGGTTGGCTCCTGCTGGGTGACTTGCCAGCCCAACTCTTGGGTGCCTCCAGGGCCAGAATGCCAGGGTAGGATGCAGGAACCTGGAGGGAGGAAGGCGGAGGTCCCCTTGGAAGACTGGCCTGGGGCTGCATGCTCTCAGACATTTCACACGGATGGAGCTGGTGAGGAAAGAGGATGGGTGAAGACTCCAGGCCACTGAAAGGGAACTCGGCCCTGCCCCACGGCTCAGGGGACCGGCCTCCCGTTGGAGTCTGAGTCAGGGGCAGTGTGCTGTTTGAAGCATTTTCTCCATTCTCTTCAGGGATGGTAGGGTGGCCAAAAGGTCCTTCTGGATGCAGGGGAGGGGAGGACATGACGGAGCTGAGAGGGCTCACCTCTGGCATGTAGAATGGTGGTGGGTCCATCTCTCCAGGGCTGCTGCTACTGAGGTAACCGTAATATAGGCCATGGTGGAATGGCCGGGGGCCTGGGGGCCGGGCCTGACCAGTGGCTTGAAGGGCCCCTGTTCCCTCCAGACCCCGATGGAACCTAGGACTGTATGCTGGTGGCTGCAGATAAGACTCTTGGCTGGAAGAAAGAGGCGTCAACTGGGACTTGAGGGCCACAACAGAAGGAGGCATCACAAGGTCATCATTTTCTTCATCAGACTGGCGGAACTCGGGGTACATGTCTGTTTCCTCCACAAAAGGGAAGCCTTCGATCCGACGGGACTTGAGCGAGGGCTCCATCTCTGAAGGATCCATGACGAAGCGGCCATCTGGCCCACGGCTGATGAGCTCGATGGGGGTGGTGGCCTCAGCTTCAGCTTCAGCTTTGGAAACACTGTACTTCTTGCTGCTGATAGCCCGTTTGGTCCTCTTATAAAGAGACAGCTCCTTCTCCTTGCTAGGGCTGAGCATGCGCTTGCCGGATGGACCTTGGTCATCGGACGACTCAGAAGGGGGCCGTAGGGTACGGATGCTCTCGGGACTCACCTTGCCAGAAGACAGCCTAGGGAAGGAGGAATGGGAGAAAGAAGGAAAGCTCTTGGAGGAGTTACAGCACCACCTGAAAAAATACCTCAACAAACTCTAGGACGTGAGAATAAGGCTGTAGAAATCCTTCAGAGAGGAACTCCAGGCAAGGATTTTATCAAGGTTATATATGACTTCAGGGCACCCTTTCCCAACCTTGTCAACTTTAAGATGGGTGGACTTCAGTTCCCAGAATTCCACAGCCAGCCAGTAGTTTTCTCAGGGTTTGACTCAGCACTTTTGAGGTGGGCTTTCCCAGGTCATTTGTACATAACCTGTCCACAACAATGCAGACACACACATATACTTTTCTGAAGGGAATCAATGCTAGCAATTTTCCTCCGGTTTGTTATGGAAGCCAACAAAACCACAGGTTATTTTTTTTCTCCAAGCAGTAATGGCCCCATTAAAATATACTTCTGAGAGTTTTACAAAGTCAAGGAACAATTGGATATAAAGATATTTTGCCAAATTATAAGCACGAATGTCAGACTTTGAAGGCAAGCTCATTAAAGCACCACCGACTTCAACAATGAGCACAATAACAAGATCCAACTAACATCTGATTTCTCTTGAAGGCCTTAAGACAATAGGGCCAGCAGTTCCTCTTTGCAACTGTTTTCTCTGTGCAACTGTTTTCTATGAGCCGTGGTGGCGCAGTGGTTAGAATGCAGTACTGCAGGCTACTTCTGCTGACTGCCAGCTGCCTGCAATTTGGCAGTTCGAATATCACCAGGCTCAAGGTTGACTCAGCCTTCCATCCTTCCGAGGTGGGTAAAATGAGGACCTGGATTGTTGGGGGCAAGAGGCTGACTCTGTAAACTGCTTAAAGAGGGCTGTAAAGCACTGTGAAGCGGTATATAAATCTAAGTGCTATGGCTATGTGCAATGAGATGCTTGAGATGAAACACTGAAACATCTTGCATCCCTACCATTTCCAAGCAGGAGAAACAATTCCCGATTTTGCAGTAGTTATAGCTCTGAAACGCTCAACTAAAGCCAATAATCTCCTGTTTCTTTGACCTCCCCAGGCTTACAGATTCTGTATGACTGTCTAGAAGACCTGCATGTGGGACCTCAAGGCATTAGGAGAACATCAACCTGGAGAAGATTGATGTCAGCAGTGCCCCTTTTAGCTTACCATCCATCGAACTATAACTGCACTCACGATGCAAAATACTTACGGAGACTCTAGGCTCTTCCTGCAGTGGGTTATAGAAAGAGGAGGGTCTGCAAAGCAATAAAAAGAAGAAGGTGGGAAAGAGACCATTACAGATCCATGAATGAGAAACTACGTTCCTTAAATAAGTCAACTCCGGACTTTGTGCTTGAGGTAGGGGGAAAAGTGGAACTTTGATTTTGGATGTTACCAGTTAGATAGATTTGTTGTTATAGAAGTGGCTAATTTACGTTATTATGTCGAAGTCAAAAGTTGAGGTTTGATGTTATTCTCTTATTCTACTGCACCAAAGGAAGTTGGAAGTCAACTCGTTTTCTTACTTTTCCCCTACTTTTCTGCACATTTCCCTTCCCTTCTCTGTCCGACCCACTTGGGTTGCTTTTATTTTGAAAGCAATTTCTTTTTTCTTTTTTTAATTTACATATGTTGTGCATGCATGCCGACACACACCTTCACAGGCTTACAGGTTCGGCCTTCCGCAACTTTCCCAGTTTCTAATTGCCCAACCCTGACATAGCTCCTTAAAAGTTGGAGATGCATTGCTTAACAATTAGGATCAGATGGACTCTGGAAACAGAGATGCATCAGACCCCAGGCATCTTAACAACTGGATTGAACTTATATTCTCTTCCCTGAAAGAGAAATTGTGGGATATTCTGGGATGCCTTCCTTTCCCCTTTTCCAAGCCTGCCTTACCTTCACCTGAGTAGGATCACCAACAAGATCAATCAGGACCAACAAGTCCTCACCTTTTTTGCGTTTGAGCTTCCGTTTGCGTTGTTTGTTGACAAAGCAGGCCGCCAATGTGCTGAAAAGAATGGCGGCGGCGAGGAAACAAATCGTAGCAACAATGCCCGCCAACACCGGACGCGCCAATCCTTCATCCGTCAGCTCTGGCTGCGGAAATATGTCTGAGTAGAAAAGAAGATAGAAGGTGTGGGTAGCATTAAGGTTTGGAGATGCCTACAGAAATATCTAACAGCTCTAGATGGGGCAGTCTGGGAAATCAAACTCTATAGCAAGGGTCTTTAAACTTGGCAAGTTTAAGACTTGTGGACTTCAACTCCCAGAATTCCTGAGCTAATATGACTGGAGGAGGAATTCTGGGAGTTGAAGTCCACATGTCTTAAAGCTGTCAAGTTTGAAGACCCCTGCTCTATAGGATGGCTAAAGTGATTTTTATTGAGATTGGTTTATAATAACAGAATCTTATTAATTTGATTGTGCTTCTTATTTCCCCCCACCCACTTTATACTCTAATGAATGAGGGGAGTATCTGACTCTTCCAAATGTTATCTCTTTTCTCCAGACGTAAAAAAAAAGAACGTTACTATTTTCATTAAAATTTTAATTATGACAGTTTTCTCCTCATGACAAGCATCTGAAGAGTGTGTCACAGGATATTTATTTATTGACCTATTAAATGTGTTTGTCACCCCTCTCATTGTCCCCTTTCGCTGGGTGACTTACAATGTGAGGAAATGATAGTGTACAAGATTAAAAGAGTAGAACAATAAGTAGATTAGAATGAACAAGAAACAGCTGTGATCATGGGGGATATATCATAGAATGGAGGTGAGATCTTCTATTCTATTAATCCAGTAACCACCTGCAGGAGAATGCAACTGGCAGTGCCGGACTTAATAATATAATATAATTGAAGATGTTACCTAGTTTGGTAATGAAATGTCTGAAAGAAAGTAGCCAAGCTCGGGGACCATCAATGACCCCACAAGTTTTTCATGAATTTCTGGGAATTCTATGAGTTGATATCCACCTCTCTTAAAGTGACCAAGGGTGAGAAACACTGCTCTAGACTGAAGAATGCTTTTAATTTGGGGGGTGGTGGTGGTGGTGGAAATCATCACAAAGGATTCCTTGTTCCTAGAGCTGATTGAGATGATCTCAGAACTGGGTTAGATTCAGAGGCTGAACACCTGCCTGCCAAGGCAAGTAAAATCATTGCTTACCTGTGCTGGAGACTCCAGCAATATTGCTGGGTTCGCTAATTAGACCTTGCATGACAGCCAAAATTCGGAACTCGTACCACGTGTCCTATAACATGAAA
The DNA here is from genome assembly GCF_049901735.1 of Notechis scutatus. Classification (NCBI taxonomy): domain Eukaryota; kingdom Metazoa; phylum Chordata; class Lepidosauria; order Squamata; family Elapidae; genus Notechis; species Notechis scutatus. The sequence continues at coordinate 22,123,926 of NC_142015.1, forward strand.
CACACAAGGGTCAATCATCTCAATAATGTCAATGGAAACCAGTGTCATCCTTATTCAAGGTAACAAACCATTCCCAAGGGAAGGGAGGGAGATGGCAAAAATATTCCTTACAACCAGACTTGAGTTCAGCTACCTGCATTAAGTAGAACTAGCTCTTATTCAAACGCCACCATTTGAATGTGTTGGCACTGCAAAGCTTCTCCAACAGTACAACCCAAGACAATCCTTTGGAGAATTCCAAGATGGATAGAAGAGAGTATTTGCAGGTCAGGATTGAAATGTGGGGTCCTTGGTACTCTCTGAGCTTGGTTGTTTTCTTGAAGACATTTCATTGCCAGACTAGGTGACACCATCAGTGTCACCTTGTTTGATAACATCACTGATGATGTCCCCTGGTTTGGTAATGAATCATCTGCAAGAAAACCACCCAACTTAGAGAGAACCAAGGTCCCCACAATTCCGATTCCAAGGAACAAATGCAGCTATTAATTTTGTAGCAAAACCAGACCAACCCATTTTTCAACACTGGGACCTCTGATAATCTGGCAAGCATAGCATGAACCTTACTACAGTTTAGCTGCACTCCTCTATGTTCCTATATGAAAAACAAGTCCTACTAACTTAATAAATTTACTTCTGGACAGGGTTGCAGCAAAGGTTTTTCCCCATAGATCCATTCAAGCAGGCATTTGTGCAAGTTGATTATTTATGAATCCACATTCTGATTTACTTATAAATGGGATTTATATCCTGACGTTCTGCCTTGAAGAGTGCTATAAGATAGCTTCTATCATTAAATATAGATGATGTACCATCAGCACCATAATCATAAAAGATAATAGCAATCCAGATAAATTCAACAAAAGCACATGTCAAATCCAGGTAGAACCAAGAGGACTTAATATCAAGGACCTCACAAGATTAAATAAAATTTAAAACAGGGGAGCAGGAACAACAAAAGAGAAATAAGAGGAGGCTGCTCTATGGATTTCTTTTCCTTACACATAACAATTTTTTATTCCTAGTTTTTCTTTTTCTTTTCTTTTTACTTTTTCCTAGTCGTATTAAATCTCACCTTTTGAATTCTCACTTCCAACCTTACCTCAGTGTGAAACTTATGCAACATCAGCAATAGGATTTTTTTTTAAAAAAAAATCAATTTACATGGATTTGGAGATTATATTCCTATGCAATTAATGTGTGTGTTTGTGTGTGTGTGTGTGTGTGTGTGCGTGCATGTGTGTGTATTCTTTCCCCTTCCACTTTTTTTCTGTTTTGTTTTTTCCTGTTGCTTTTTACTGAACTAATCATAATGGAAAATATGGGGGGAAATATATTATTCAAGCCAAATAGTTTAATTGTTTTGGAACTTTTAATCCCAGCAATTTGGAATATGAGGTATAGCAATAGCACTTAAGATTTATCTGATCAAGGACCTTATCCAATATAGACATTGAGATAACAGGTCTGAAATTCTCGATCTTTCCCGATTCTTTCCTTTTTGAAAATAGCAATGGCACTTAGACTTATATACCGCTTCACAGTGCTTTACAGCCCTCTCTAGGCAGTTGACAAGTAAGCATATTGCCTCCAACAATCTGAGTCCCCATTTTACTGACCTCAGAAAGATGAAAGGCTGAGTCAACTTTGAGCAGGTCAAGATTGAACTCCAGGCTATAGGCAGAGTTAGCCTGCAATGCTGCATTCTAACCATAGCACTACCATGGTGCCACAGACATCACATCAAGCAATTATGTTTGTCCTGTTCCATCAAATCATACGACATTGCTTTGACAATAGGACTAGTGTCCTAAGGATGGGGAAAAGTCACTCACCCTTTTCCCAGAGTTTCCACTCACCTGAGTCAAATCCTTGGCAAAAAAATCACTGTCGCTCCCTAAGATGGCATCATCCAAAATCTCCCATCTTTCTCCAACCCGAAATTCCATGATATATCGGTCAATTGGAAAACTGTGATTGGCTGGAGGGAGCCATGACAGCAGAACACCTTGCTGTGTCCGGTTAGCTGTTAGGCACCTTGGTGGAGTAACCAGCACCAGAGGTTCTGGTGTTGTGACAGGGAATGCTAAAGATATCGTTTTTAATAAATAAATAAATAAAAAGAGAAGAGGAAAAAAAGTAAATAATCAGGATAGGAAAGGACTGCATTGATAGCACGAATGTCTAGTGCTAGAGGACATTTGCAGACCTAGTTGGCTGATATTATTTAAATGGATCCTTCTCTTTGGCTTCATGTAAAATTGAACAACTTCTGAGCCACAATGTCTATGCAGATTCTCAGTCATCCAAGTCATGGTGGTCCCGAAGGTATTTTTTCAAAAGGCAACTGGACTTTCTTGTTTTTCTTTGAAGACATTTTGCTTCTCATCCAAGAAGCTTCTTCATTTCTGACTTCAGAACTGAAGAAGCTTCTTTAATGAAAAGCAAAACATCTTCAAGGAAAAACAAAGGAAGTCCAGTTGCTTCTTGAAAAAGGACCTTTATGAGGCAAAAGTCCTTCTTGTTAGTTTATCAGGCCAATAAAGAACAGAATCACACATTTTTTAGTATTTTAAGGTAGGGATCACTATAAAATTATAGTGATTCTACAATTAAATCTTTAAAAGATTTTTTTTTAAATTGAAGCCTTCTCCAATTCTCCTTCTCTCCAATGTCCAAAAAGAAGAAAAAATAGATCCACCACATTTCATACCACTGCTTCCCAGTGGCTTCTGATGTGTCTGTGGTATCCAGCCCCTAAAATGTTGCCCCTCTTCTGAATAGCCTTCTCTGGAATTTCTGTCTCTCCTTCCTCCTTCCATGTAGATCCTTCTCAAAATCTGTCTTTTTGTGACCTCTTTAACTTAATTTTCTTTATAATAAGTGGCCCTGGGAAAATGTGATTTTGAAGAGTGGCAGCCCAAGTCTCAAAGTGGAATAAAATACCAATAGAAATGAGTATTTGTAGTTCAGGGTTGAACTGTGGAGTTCTTGATGCTCTTTGAGCTTGGTTGTTTTCTTGCAGATGTTCCATGATGAACTGATGATGTTACCTAGTTGGGTCATGAAAGGTCTGCAAGGAAACAACTAAGCTCAGAGTGCCCAGCTGGAATAAAACAGAGATATTTGCATGCCACTCTTTCTCCAGGAGCTTAAGACAATCTCCATAGCACATACCTTCCTCCAATTGTTTTAGCATAACACTCTTTGGAACAAGTTAGATCAAGAACTGCTAAGGACCCTACTCTGAACTTCTGAAGATGACCTTGAACCTGCATCTCTGGTCCTAATCCAGCACTTTAATCAATTAATCACACCAGCTTTTTGTTCCCCATGTCACCACTGTTCTACAACTCCCTTTCTAACCCGTATCTGTGGCTTAAACAAACTAACCCCAAGGATAAATCTGATTCACTTAGATTATTTTATCACATGCTATAACGTGTGAATAATAATTCCAAATTGGCAATAAGGGAGAAGGAAACTGATTCACTGGAAAGAAGAACAGAAGTATTTGTACAACCTACCACAATGGAAGTTCCACCCATCTTCTGAATCATACCTATCCAGCCCTATCAGGAGTGGTCCAGATGCTTTCCAGAAATTAATTGTTCATTCCAAAAGAACACAATGTTTGGAACATCATGTGAAGCCTCCAATTTTGGAATACTAGTTTCTGGAAAACTCCTGGAGTTTCTGTTGCCCAGAATTCTGAAAATAGAACAGTAGACTTTGTACGTAGTCTATCTAGGACTTTGCTGAATGGGTACAAGAAAAGAAGGATGGTGGAAAGCATTGATCTCCAGGGCTCACCTAAAGTATTTATGGTGACCACCTCACTGAAGGAGCTTGTGCCCAGCTTATTTTGGGCCAAGACACTGAACTGGTAGGCCGTCTCTGGTTCTAGGTTATCCACAAGCAACCAACTGGGACCAGCCGGTACTGGAAGGGAAAGCCAATCATGAGGTCCGAACTGTGCCCTCTTCATCCTAGAGAGAGAGAGAGAAGAAAAGACCATCCAAGGAGCAGGTTCTTCAGAAAGAAAGAACCTCAAAGGAAAAACAGAAAGAAGGATAAAGCAGCAGAGAGATGGAGAAGGGACCAAGAAGGGAAAGCAGAGACAACTTCTTAACTACCAATGGCCTTGTTTGGGGATTGATCCTGATGCCGGGATTCTATTTAATCTCTCTCCCTCTCCCTCCCCCCTCTCTCTCCTCTCTCTCTCTTTTCTCTCTTCTCTCTCTATCCTCTCTCTCTTCTCTCTCCCCCTCTCGCCTCTCTCTCTTCTCTCTCCCCCCTATCCTCTCTCTCTATCCTCTCTCTCCTCCCACCCTAACTCTCTCTCTCCATTCTCTCCCCCTCTCCCTCCCTTCCTCCCTCCCTCTCTCTCTCCCTCTCTCTTTCTCTCTCTTTCTCTCTCACACACACACACACTTTAAGAAATTGCACCAGTTATCTAAATTCCATGTGGAGAAAAAACTGAATTTGGTGATCTAAATCAACTTGGCAACTTTAAGACATGTGGACTTCAACTCCCAGAATCCCCCAGCCAGCCAACATGCAAAGAATATATCCTACTGGCATGTTGATTTCAGTCTGCATCACTTGATTACAAGGAGTAAGTGGAAAAGGACCAAGAAAGACAATCTCCATCCTTCGACATCCTATCTCTTTTGGCTGCTGCCATTTAAACGTGTGCTACCCACATTACATCAAGTGTTGTTGTTGTTTTTAAATCTGAATTAGATAACTGGGTTGTTGTTGTTTCTTAAATGGCATCTCGAGAGGGTTCAAAGGTCTAGCATGAAGCTCTTCTACTTCCCCCCTCTATAAAAACTTGGATATCTCAAGGTTTACATTCTACATTTATGCAAGCTGTCGAATGACAACTGTCGCAAACGGGTAGGGTAATCAACCCAGTTTCTGCATGTTCTCGGATACCTGAGCACATATTTTGCTTTTCAAATGGCATGACTGATGAACTCATGAAAGCCACAAGCAGTGCGCTAACGATGAGAAAGTTTATGTATGCGCATCAGCCATCCTGCTGCCTGTTGGCATCTTACCATAAATGTCTGGTTATTTGATCAGGCAGATGTAAACATTCATTAAGGGTGACTCTCTTCACAGCGTCAAACCAACTTGAATGGCAGACACATACATGGAGACTAAGATGACTCAGATGTCCTTAGCACAACAGCCAAATGACCCTCTGTGCTGCATGTTGCTTTCAGCTGTGCTCACCTGTGATGTCATTTCAGCAATGGTGAAGTGCAAGCTACAATCTCATCCCTTCTGGCCCCAATCCAGGCCAAAACCACGGAAGATAAAACACTGAAACAACCAAACTGGGATTGCCAATTTATTTTGGTGGCTTTCTTTGGCACTCTGAATGCTATGCTGATTTTTCTCCAAGATGAGCCATCCCTAACCTGAGCCATCCTTCAAGTCTTCCAACAGTGCACTGTTCCTGAATCCATCCACCCCGCCTAAATTTCCTTCCCTCTTTCCAAAAATCAGAACAGTTCTTTATTATTGGACTTGTGCACCTAATATTTAAGTTACCAGTAGACTTCCCTGGTCAAATGGGATGAAGAGAGGACACAGAGGCAGAAAGAAGAAAGGAGGATAGGAAGAAAATAGGCAACCTAATACAGAAAGCAATGGGTGTGATCCTTATTTAGCCAAATTGGGATAATGCCAATCGATTTAAAGGAAAGGAGTTTTGTTGCAGTGATAAGGATTTGCAATGGCAATGAAAGGTCCAATGTCTTATCTAAATTGTCCACTGCTTTCAAACCAAACTACCAGCAATGTTCTAAGTTCTCATGCTGGTGAATTGTTTGCTTTCACCTTGCTACTACTTAAATACCGGAAATATGCCCCCCCCCAAAAAAAAAAATATCTATAGGAATCTATAGGATCTGACCTTAGGGATTTTTTCAACAGAAACTGATTGTTTGCACATACATCATTCGATTAATCAACACCAAAAGGACTTGTGAACTGACTCAAGGAGTGAAATTTAAAGAAAGGTGAATGGACTTCCCATCCCAGGAAACAATCTATGTAGATTCTGGCTTTAATTTTGTTTTTGTTTTTCCTTTCCAGAAGAACCTCAACGAAATGCCTTCAGACCTATAACCGAAAAGCAATTTCGACGGGACTCCAGAGGCAGGGATAACTTTATTGGGGAGAGGAATTTTGCAGCTTATTGGAACACCCTATATTTTCTTCTGTAAAATCTGAACAACTATTTTGGAATACTGAAAAAAATATTGCATAAGTGGTCCAGATACCTTTCTGGCATGACAGCTTTTTCACACTTCCCTGTCACTCTTCGAAACTGAAGGTGGGAAGTGAAGTGTGAGCTAACCTTCAATTTTCTACCGACATGTGATTTCTAAAATTAAATTAAGCCCCTACAAAGAAAGAACCTGGACAAAGTAGATTATTAGGAGGGGAAAGTTTTCAATTCAAAATGGATATTGGCACCTAAGAGCCATCTGGACTTATTTAGACCTAGATGTAGGAAAGAATGTAAATTGTCTGAAGCTCAATTCTGGTATGTCATATTTTAGTGGTATAATAGATGGTGCACACTGGTGAATAGACGGCCATTAAATTCCAGTGACTTTTAGCAAATCTTGATATTGGTAGCCTTGGAAGACAGCTTCTAAATAACAATTTCATCCAATTTACAAGAAGGCAGATGTGAATAGTTATATCACTACATAAAATTTGATACATCAGTTTTTTTCCAGCTGGTGCTTTTTAGATATGTTGAGGGTGTGTTTTGTTGAAGAAGGATAGATTACATAATACATAGGATGTACAGCATACTAACCAATTGGAGGATTACACAGCACTAGATTAAGCTAAATCCGATGTTTGGTTAAACACGTAGTGGAAATCCAACTGTGTTCTCAGCTTTTGTGTGAAACAAACCATCAAAAGATGCCAATGTATAGTTTATTTGGGCCCAACACATCACATGAATATAGCACTATTATGTCAGATTTAGAAATCAGCAAGTTGGGTCAACTCAGTTATTATGCTCAAAGGTTTATTAGGTCTTGTTTGCTTGAGAACGCAGGTCTGAAGATGGACCACAGATATATTGCTGGTTGGGTGCCAACTATGGAACTATGAAAAGCTTTTGTTTTTGTTTTGTTCTGTTTTGTGTTTTGTTTTGTTTTATTTATTTCTTTCAGAGGAAGAATGGATCAGGACTAGATCTCTATCCAAATGGAATTGGATGGGCGAAAGATCATATTTAAGATTTTAGCTTCCCATCAGTCCCTTTGCGACTGCTGTTTCCCCAGGAATGCAAGCTACTGTTTCAACACAGAGATTAGGATAACCGCAGGCATCAATCTAAACCCTTTGTTTTTCATGATACAGATCCTGATTTGGAGATTCCTGCTGGATTCTATTTAACTAAAAATCAAACATACGCGGTCCAAGAAAGCATTTGATGTGATAGAATGGTCAATGCAAATTCCATGAAGAGTACGTTGGGTTCCATCAGAGGAAAAAAGCAAGGTTTATATGTCACAGATCATCTCTTCACGATGGGAAAAGTCACCTCAAGAAGGGATAGACAAAGCCCCATTCCTCTATGCCACAAAAGTCAGCTAATCAAGATCAGGGATTGCAAAACTCTCATTGCTCAAATGGGACACCTGCGTATTGTTGCCACACCATCGACATTCAAGGGAACTCAGTTTAAGAAGGACAAGGTCTCAAGTCTACTGTTCACACTGGCCAACTGGGAAAGAAAAGAAGCAGAGAGCAAAGCATGCTGGGATGACTCACAGAGGGCCGTACCAAACTGAGAATGTCTGTTCATATCCACCATCATAGCCAGATTCCCAGGAAACGTTGGCCGAGGTCATGGAAACAGCAACACGCACATTACTTGGGGCATGGGGACTTGTACCTGGAAACGAGGAGAGGGAAATTAGGACCATCAAGATCAATGCAACAGAGTTTAAACTAGGATGAAAGAAAGGAAACACCCAATGGGCGTCCCTTTCAAATACAGATCATTGGAGAACTCTAACATTCCCGTGTTTATCTATCTATATAAAAGCGAAATACCCCTCACGCATCATCACAAAATCTCCAGAACCGTAAAGCCTACAAACTTGAAATTTGGCGCCTATGTTCCTCTTGGCTTCTAGGTGCTCACTAAGAAAGGATTTTTCAAAATGACCATCAGAGCATTTAGAGTATTTCCTATATTATTATTATTAACACGCTCTGATGCTAAGGAGTTCTACTCCCCCTCCCCACCTGAAAAGAAATCTCTTCCAAATGCAAAACACAAGCAGAGGAGTTTCAGTTTCAGTTTCAGAGCACCAAGCAGCTTCAGTACAGAACAGTTGAGCTAAGCCACGCCCAGGCTCCTTGCTGTCTCCTTTCTCACACAGCAAATACTGTTTCAGTTTCCAAACAGCCCTCAGCCTCTCTCACACACTGACAGGATGCTATCCAGATGAATGTGGATGCTGGTAGGCAGAGGCAGAATTTTTCCCCCCTTATTTTCCTCCCCAAAAACTAAGCCCGACCACATAGTTTCGTAGCAAAGTACGGGTATCGAGCTAGTTATCTGATAAACTAAAAGGCATCAAGGAACCTGCGCAAAGGAATACATAGACCCCACGTGGAATGCAACCCAGGATGTCATTCAGTCAAGATGAACTTTCACTTAAAAGAAGGAAACAATCCAATTCGAAACAAAATCAAATATAATATCACTATATATTTAAATGGAAGGTCTCTAGGCAGCTTCTCCTAATAGATAGCAGAATGATCCGGGCTTCTCAGGAGGGGATCAGAATCATAAGCAAGAAAGAACTGGGGAGATTTAATTGAAAGTGAGAAACAAGGTCCTGGAAAATGCTCACAAAATTGTTTCTGTGTACTGTCCAGCTTTTTTCCCCTCCAATTAGTTAATGCACCTGCTCTGCAGAACAGCCTCCCCACAGAGGTTTGCTGGCCCCAGTTCTGTTAGCCTTCAAGAAGGATTTCAGCCTTCAAGAACTTTTCTACTTTTCTACTGCTTTGCATCTTTCGGCTGCCATGAGTAACGGGGGTGGGGAGGAGGGGTTGTGTCTGGGAAGAGAGCTGGAGGTGTTACATTCTTGTGTTGTATAAATGAGGAGTGGGGGGGGAGTATAAATTCCTGCTCTTAAGTTTCTATTTCCTTGCTTAGCCTTCTTTCCTTTGCGCAACTGCGAATCTTTATCAAAATATGTCAAGGTCAATGGACAGAGGCCTCATCACCACCTGAAGATGCCCACATGATCATATTCAGAACTTTTAATTGGAAGAATCTTTTGGACTTTGGGGGGGTGGGAACAATTCCATCCCTTTGTATATGTGATCTGCGCGCCTAATTCCTTAGATTCAGAATTCTACCTGTAGCTACCACTTCGAATTTCAGTAAAAGATTTCTTTCCTCTAATCTATGGAGTCTAAGTATTTCTTTCTTGGATTTTGAATGGAGCACAGACTGACACCTCAGGCCTTGATCAGGATTGAAGAGAGCATGTCCTGGGAGGTGGAATACCTTATATATTTGATTTATATCCTACTTTATTATTATTATTATTATTATATACAGATCAAGTTGGCGAACACATCTAATACTCTTTCCTTCTCCTATTTTGGCCACAATAACCACCTTGGGAAGTGGGCTGGACTAAGAGAGAGTGACTGGCTCAGTTGGCTTTCATCTCTAAGGCAGGACTAGGGCTCACCGTCCCCTGCTCATTCGCCCAAAGTTGGCCAGCCACTTTTCAAGCCTAAGGTAGAACTAGAACTCACAATCTCCTGGCAATTGGCCCAATGTCAGCAAGCCAGTTGTCATGTCTAAGGTTGGACTAGAACTCAAAGTCTCCTGGTGATTGGCCCAAAGTTGGCAAAGATTGGCCGCGCCGGCAAAGACTCATTTCTGGTGGAGTTTGGGGAAAAGAAAGACTCTGCTGCTTCTGCTGCTTTCCTTGCACGAAGCCAAAAGTCTCTCTCTCTCCCCCTGAGAACGGAGCTGCGATTCCAAATAAAGAACGATCAGTTGGTAGGAAAACAGAGTGGGGAATTTTCCTGCAGGCTATTTTTGGAGATTTTCCCAGGGTCTCTGGTCCGCGGGATTTAGATTGATGAGTTCCAGCTCATATTTTTTGTGTATTGAGCAGTCATAGAAAACTTTAAATTTTTAAAAAAATAAAACTGGAGCAGAAATATCACAAGTGTCCATTGATCAACCCCTCCCCCCACCCCCCGATGATCAACCAGTTGGTCCTATCAACAATGCTTCCCAACCTCATACCTACCAATGACAGTCAGATGTGTGCTTGCCGTGATGCTTGTGACGATGTTGGTGGCAATGCATTCCCATTCTCCGTGGTCATCCTTACTGAGAGATCGGAACTGGAGGCTTCCACTGGGAAGGGTGGTATGCCTACTTCTACTAGGTTTCCCTACCTTGGTCAAATAAGAGAGAAGGCCCAGGGAAGGAAGGAGAGAGAGGGACAGGGAGGAACACACACACAGAGACAACTCAGAGATATGTTGCAAATATCTGGACATAGATTGCTACTGTCTGCTAAGTAGTAGGAGGGGATTTTGGACAGAGAAACTCCATGTTCTGACCCAGCCTTAGCAAGTAACGATAAGCTGCTTACTCACGAGTACAAATAAAGTCTTTTTTTTTCATGTAGATAAACAAAAAGAAAACATTATTTGTCCCAACAGATCTGGCCAAGAAATCCAAATTTCTTGCTGTAGTGTGTGTAATCTTGCTATCTGTGACAATCGGCCACTCCCAAACCCCTACTATTTATTTCTCAGTCAGGGAGGGGCTGGCTAGCATCTATGACTTATTTTCTTTGAGATCCGGCTTATTGCACTCCTTTGCAGTCCTCTCCTCTCCTCTCCTCTCTATGCATACATATATCTGGGATGGGCCTCATCTGTTCCTCCTCCCTTCCTCAGGTCAGGGCCGGAAGACAGCTGAGTCTCCACCTGGGGGAGGACAGAAGGCCCCAGCTCTTACTTTGTTTCTGCTTCTGCTTCCTCATCAGAACCTTCCAAAGACTCCGAAGGTGGCCCAGGCTCTCCCTCCATCTCCTCCTCATCTGACTCTGCAGCTAGCTCTGCTGACAGCCGATGGGCCACAACACCCCAAAGCCAGAGAACGGGGTGAGATTATGGGCCAAAGAGGCAGCAGAAGACAGGCTCCCTCCAAGTGGATAAGGAAGGACAGGGATGGCAAGAGTGGCATCAAGCAGGAACCTCTGCAGATGGCTTGCAAAGAAGGGAATGGGCTAATGTTGGGCAAGGAATCGATTGCCCTGATCAGGGTGGACAACCTGTGGTTCCCCAATGCACCCATTCCTTGTTTGTGTGTGTGTGCGTCCCCTCAACCTTCCAGAATTGGTAGATTCCAAATTGCAGGTCATTTTTGGACTGGAAAGAGTGAGTGAAGATCAAAGCAAAGAAGTCCTACAGAAGCTGATGATCTTTAAAAAAAGCTTGCCAATGATAGAGTCTGTCATATCCCCTGCAGCTCCCAGATAGAGCCACATATGTTCCGTAACCTCCAGAAGTAAGGGGGGGAGGGAAGGATGCTCGTTTTATAGTTGACTCAGCTATACCATAAACTTAAATTGCACCAAGTTCCAATTCCCAGGGAATTAGCCACCCCGTGAAACGAAATTGGATCACGTTCCATGAAATGTCTAAGGTTTCCGATTCCAGGAACGCTCAACATGTTCACCTGAGAAAGGAGATCTTTGTTGGCTTCTCTCACAGAAATCCTCTTATTCACCTTTTTTTTTTTTTTTTTGCTTTTTTTTTTGAATTGGTGGTCATGCTAGGAAGCCAAGAGGCTTAGATACCTGATCAATTAAGCTGTGGAAGCTTCCAAATTGATTCTGAAGAAAGGTTTTGGATCATGAGAAATCATGTAATTTCTCGGCTGTTTGTAAAAGCAGCCTGTTTGGTTCTTTCCCATACATTTCTTCTGAATGATTCCTGAAACATGCAGTTCCAGTAAATATGCAGGCCTGCTTCACCGCTGTAGAACTGAAGAGGGAGCTAAAGACCCATTCATTTTCCTTCCCTTTAATAAATTAATACCAGTTTACTGATGAAGTCACAACTCGGTTAAAAGGCAGCTTCTTTCCTGTTGGAGGATGCTAATTAGGTTTGCACTTTTCCTGGGACAATGATAGCAATAGCAATTAGACTTATATACCGCTTTCCAGTGCTTTCCAGCTCTCTCTAAGCGGTTTACAGAGTCAACCTCTTGCCCCCAACAATCTGGGTCCTCATTTTACCCACCTTGGAAGGATGGAAGGCTGAGTCAACCTTGAGCCTTGGTGGGATTTGAACTGCCGAATTGCAGGCAGCTGGCAGTCAGCAGAAGTAAGTCTGCAGTTCTGCACTCTAACCACTGTGCCACCGTGTGTCAGCCTTCAAGATCTTCTACTATTGCTTTGCATCTTTTGGCTGCCATAAGTAAAGAGGGGAGGAGGGGGTAAAGTCTGGGAAGGGAGCCGGAGGTGTTACATTCTAGTGTTGTATAAAATGAGGAGGGGGGAGTATAAATTCCTGCTTGGGTTTCTATTTCTCGCTTAGCTTTCTTTTCTCTGCGCAGCTGTAAACCTTTATCAAAATATGCCAAGGTCAATGGACAGAGGCCTCATCACCACCTGAAGATGTCCACATGATCATATTCACAACTTTTAATTGGAAGAATCATTTGAACTATTGGGGGTGGGAACATTTCCATCACTTTGTATATGTGATTTGCGCGCCTAATTTCTCAGATTCAGAATTCTATTGTTGCTACCACTTCATATTCAGTAAAAGATATCTTTTCTCTAATCTAAGGAGTCTAAGTATTTCTTTCTTGAATTTTGAATGGAGCACTACCTGACATTGAAGGAGATGGAAGGAGATGTCCTTCTCCTTTCATTGATGATTCTGTGGTCAGGTTCACTCGCTGCTGAAGCCATTTCAATCCAGATTTTAGCACTCCATCATGGTCAAGTTTACCCACCACAATGAGCCTTCAATGAAACAAACACACTGGCTGGATGAAGAGAAGATGCTCCGCTCAGAGAAAGTGGAGTCAGTTAGTGTGCGGTTTGGCATCTTGCCCAAGGCCAGCCTTTAAAACTTAGGATGAAGTGAGAACCAGGAGTGTTCTGGCTGCCGTTTAGTGATAACGAAAAGGCCAAAAATTGGTGGGAAGTAATGGATGGAGACCACGTGAAGCAAAGGGACCCAAAACTTTAAGAGCACGAGAACCTCAATGGGGCCCAGGATGGAACTACAAGAGTAAGGGGAAAGTTTTTAAAAAAGCCGCTCAAAGTCTGCATACCAGAGTCTACAGAAGAGAGAAGCCAACAAAGGCCACAAAATCAAAGTCGAAACACTGAAATTCCAACCTCTGATTGTGTCTCATGTTAGTTTTCCCCCCAAGTTGGCTCCCTTCGCATCAATATGGTCTCATTGGTTAATTCCACCATGTTTGGTCCATCTAACTTATGCCTGGCTTCAGCTCCCCTCATCATTACCAACTCTAGGAGCAGAAGACCCAAGGCAAGCTGAGATAGACCTTACAGGGAGGTGTAAGAAGTGGAACTCAACGTCTCTCCTTGATGCCAAGATCTCCTTCCCTCTTCAGTTCCCAGACGATGCCCTAATGTGCTGCAATGCACCTCAAACCAAACTCGCAGTGCGGGAGGATGGCCCAACTCTGGACTTACTCAGAGAAAGATTCTGAAGGTGAAGGAGAGACTAAGGATGCTATGGGGTTTCTTCAAGGTTTCCGCCAGGGCTGGGCTGCTGGGGGTTCGCAGGAGTTCAGGAGAGCCCCTAGCTAAGATTCTGTGCAGTTTGAAGAACCCCCAAATCCCTCTTCTGGCTGGCCCCACCCACCCCATCCCGCCCCTCCCACTATACGGCCCATTTTGGATGCAGGTAAGTGCAGGGCATGCACGGAAGCTCGAGGAAGGTGAAAAATGGGCCTCCTGGAAAGGCCAGAAATCAGCCCATTTTTGGCTTCCAGAGAGCCTCCGGAGCCCAGGAAGGCCATTTTCGCGCTCCCGGAGCCTCAAGGAAAGCCTCCAGAGTCCGGGGAGAGCAAAAACGTCCCCCCACAACTGTGGTGCAGGAGCCGACTAGGCCACGCCCACCCAGCAATTGGGCAGAGAACCCTTTGCTAAATTTTTTGAAGCCCACCCCTGGTTCCAGCTACACTTCCTACAGTTGCTGCAGCAGTGTTTCTCAACTTTAAAGTGGGGTGGACTCCAGCTTCAAGAATTCCCCAAGTCTTAAAGCAAGGATCTTCAAACCTGGCAAGTTTAAAAGTTTGTAGACTTCAACTCCCAGAATTCCTGATCTAACATGACTGAAGGAGGAATTCTGGGAGTTGAAGTCCACAAGTCTTAAAGCTGTCAACTTTGAAGACCCCTGGTCTATCTTATATGCAGCTCTATCATTCACCTCTATTGCAGTGGTTTCCTGTATCACGTTGCCCCTCCAGGTTTCATCTCTAGTGTTCCTGTGATGCATTTCCTGTTCTTGTATTACTCTAACGCAGGGGTGTCCAACCTTGGCAACGTTAAGACTTGTGGACTTCAACTCCCAGAATTCCTCAGCCAGCTTTGCTGGCTGAGGAATTCTGGGAGTTGAAGTCCACAAGTCTTAACGTTGCCAAGGTTGACACCCCTCTATCTGAGGGTCTTCAAACTTGGCAAGTTTAAGACTTGTGGACTTCAACTCCCAGAATTCCTGAGCGAACAGGACTGGAGGAGGGATTCTGGGAGTTGAAGTCCACAAGTCTTAAAGCTGTCAAGTTTGAAGACTCTTGTCTTAAAGCAAGTTGGTTGGAGAATTCTGGGAAGTTGAAGTCTCCAGCTGTCCTACATGCCTTCTGGCAAGGAGCTGGGTTTTCCCCCCACCCACTTTGTAGGACGGGGAGAGAGTGGTAGAGCAGCCCCCAGTTTGCTCTTACCGGGACAGAGGGTGGCTACTCATCAAAAGCCAAAGGCCTTGCAGATTTTTTTTTTTTTCTGACAGGCCGGGTACCTTTCTCCAAGTGATGACAGGAAAGGGGTCTCCTGCGGCAGCACAGGGGATCAGGAGCTCCCTCCCTGCCTCTTGCCTGTACTCCCAGCCTGGTAGCACCGTGAAATAGGGCGGGTCCTGTAAAGCCAGAAAGGAAGAACAAAGAACAATTAGCATCCGATGCTTCTCGCTGAAAACCTGGAGCTGCCAGCCAACTGCAGGATTTTCAGCCACTTAACAGAATTTGTCCAAAGATGAACAAATGGGTGGCTTCCAAGCCCTGGTCTATCTTCAGTCAGGGTTTCCCAACGTTGGCCACTTTAAGACCCGTGAACTCAGTGGTGGGATTCATTTTTTTTTTTTACTACCGGTTCGGTGGGAGTGGCTTGGTGGGCGTGGCATGGCTTGGTGGGTGTGGCAGGGGAAGGATACTGCAAAATCCCCAGTCCCTCCCCAACCCACTAGCCTGCTTTCCAGCTCCGTTCTCCTGTGCAGGGCAACCAAAGAAGAACCAGCCAATCAGCTAGGACTCAGGAGGCGGAGAATAGATGGGGGCGGGGCCAGTCAGAGGTAAGATTGGCCAGTTCTCCAAACTACTCAAAATTTCCACTACCGGTTCTCCAGAACCAGTCAGAACCTGCTGAATACCACCTCTGCATGGACTTCAACTCCCAAAATTCTGAGAGTTGAAGTCCAGGGGTCTTAAAGTACCCAAGGTTGGGAAACCCTGATCTAAATACACAGATAAGGAGAAGCCTGATACTTGATGTGTGGCCCTTTCTTTCAACCATTCATAATTCCCTACTCAAACCTCACCCCTTGCACGAGCATGCTCAACACTCAGACTCCTCTCGTACACACACATGTGCAGAGATGGCATTAATATAAAAGTTGATCAACGTCAAGAAAATGGCTTTCTTTTCTACAAAATGTCTCGACACCCCCAACAGTAGTCGATGCCATCAATCAAGTCGTTTTGATGCACTGAGTGTTTCAGTGTGCTCCTGAACATTGGCACATATTCCTTATGCCAGGAGTGTCAAACTCAAGGCCCAGGGGCCAGATCTGGCCCATGAGGGTGCTTAGATTTGGCCCATGGGGGAAACAGCAAAGGACTGGCCTGCGGTGCCTCTGCCAATGAAAATGGAGCCAGTGAGGGCTGCGTGAGGCCCTTCCGGACTCCGTTTCCAGTGGCAGAGGGTTGCCGGAGGCCGTCGCAGCCGGAAACAGAGCTTGGGAGCCCATTTTCACTGGCAGAGCACTCAGGCCACCAAAGGCATCCCCAACATGAGTGACGTCAAGCTGGCCATACCCACCCTGGCCACGCCCACTCCAGCCCCCCCCTCAAAGTCAAACACAACCCTGATGCGGCCCTCAATGAAATAGAATTTGACACCCCTGCTTTATGCCATCAGCAACAGAGATCGTTCTTTAAAAAAAAAAGAACTTCTGGTTAATTGCAATCATGGTTTTGCTTTGAAGAAACAGGCATTAATGTTTAGTGCAATTTAAGAAAAATCTCAGCTTTTGCCAGGTATGAAAGATCAGGTCCATGCATGAAGATCCATTTGAACTGTTTTATTGCTAAAAGCTTAGGACACAGAAATCTTCTTAATTCATGAGTAGTGCATGTTTGGAGTTAGATAAGGTCAATAGAATTCAAAGGAGGTTTGCCTTAGTTTGATTGTGGCTACGTAGGGATTCTAGGTTGTTCGCTCTTTTATCTCTGCCCTCAATTCTGCAGTTTTGCTCTGTAAATATCTTCCCCTTGATGTATGAGAGCATTGGAACATTCCATAACTATCACAGCAGGTGATATCTCACTACTGCACAGAGCAAACCCTGGCCCTTTACTAGTAAACGTGCATGCGTGCGCACATTCACACATACCCAAAAGGAATACATCAACCAATGAAATACCTTCAGTACCAATCGGGCAGGGGGCGATTGGCCCATAGTCCCCAGGGCATTATAAGGCACGCAGGTGTATGTGCCAAGAGCATCTTCTGTTGCTTCTTCTATTCGAATTGAGCCGTCTTCCAGAAGACTCCAGCCTGAATACTGCCAAAGCAATAGAAGAAATTAGATATTTGGCAGACATAAGTTTCACAGAATAAAGGAGTCTGAATAAGACAGGGGAGCGAAACCTGACATCCAAGCTTTTGGAGAATCTGAAACATTTTGGTCCAGAAAACATCCAAGTGTAGGAGATGACCAGGTTGAGCCCAAGGGAGAGGTCAAACACATCATCAGTCTAGAGTCTCTTCACACCCACAAGACATCTAAATCCAGCCCACTTTGAATTCTGTTGAATTCTTATCTCCCACCCATTAGCTTTGACTGTTAGTAGTTCAGATTCTTGTAGACGGCTTAAGTTTGCAATAAATCTATATCGTCATTTGAACTGCCTGGACTCCTGATTTCCTGCCCTCGACACCATGTTTAGTTAATCAGAGCTATTGCTTGGACCAGAATAATTCAACCTCCCCCCTCCCCCAATCAGGCAAAACCATCCAGAACCATTTGCAAATATTCAAACAGAAGCTTTATTACTAATCTCCTATGATAAAAGAACCTCACCAAACTGTCTGCCTTCCCTTAGGAATGGCAAAATAAGGCTTCAAGGATTCTGGGGCAAGTCCGGCCTATGCCTTTACTGCAGTGCAGTGATTCTAAACTCAGGGCTTTCTTGATTCCACCCTCCAGTCTAGCTGGAGATTCCACTCACTTGGGTCTTGATACAATGCTTTTGATTTGTTGATAGGTGTCCCTCAAATATTTGCAACACAACATCAACGCATATAGTCTTCATCTTCTCCCCTTATAACCACAATTACTGCCAGCTTTTTCTTTAACATGGTTCAGTAAGAATAGTTATGATTTCAGGAGGAAGACCATACGGGATGAATAGTCTTAAGCAGAGAAGCTTAAACATTAAAGATTCTGCTAACATATTCTCCTGTAAGATTAATTTGGATGGCGGATGTAAAAGTTAGGGCCTTTTCAGAGATGTCCAAGGTTAAGGAGATTCCTTCAGAAGTCCTTTAAGGCCCTTTTGTGGGATTCACTTTAATTGGTTGGTTTCTACAAAGCAAGGAATAGTCCAGCAAGCATCTATTCATTCATTAGATAGAATAGAATAGAATAGAATAGAATAGAATAGAATAGAATGGAATGGAATGGAATGGAATGGAATGGAATGGAATGGAATAGAATAGAATAGAATAGAATAGAATAGAATAGAATAGAATAGAATAGAATAGAATAGAATAGAACTCTTTTTTTTTGCCAACTGTGATTGGACACACAAGGAATTTGTCTTTGGTGCATATGCTCTCAGTGTACATAAGAAAAAATAGATAAAATAAAAATAAAAACATATTCATCAAGAATCATAAGATACAACACTTAGTAATATAGGTTACTAATAAGCAATCAAATCATACCAGGAAACAAATAAAACAATATAAATTGTAAAGATACAAGCAACATGATTATAGCCCTAAGTGGGAAGAGATAGGTAATAGGAATAATAATAATAATAATAATAATAATAATAATAATAATAATAATAATAATAACAACAACAACAACAACAATACAGTTACTAGGTAGTTTGACAGTGTTGTGAGAATAAGTTGTTTAGTAGAGTGATGGCATTCAGGAAAAAACTTTTGAATGTTCAGAGGAAAAACACATACCAGGGCTGAGGCCATCCACATACTAGTGAACAAGAACTGGTTCTTCGAAGGTTAGTGAATGGACTAATCCTGAAGCTTAGCTGATATTCTTCAAACCAAAACTTCCGGTTTACATATACAGGTCAGGAACCATAGAAGTAAGAGTTTGGAAGGCAAAGTGCTGGAGATATGGTTGAAGCGAACCCCAAGATTACTTAAGTTAGAGAACTGTGAGAAAACTCTCCACGACTTTGTTTATAGTTCCATATGAAGCAATTTGATAGATACCGTATTACGGAAAAGGGAGAAGCAAGCTCGGCAGAGGTGGGTATTCAACAGGTTCTGACCAGTTCTGGAGAACCAGTAGAGGAAATTTTGAGTAGTTTGGAGAACCGGCAAACACCACCTCTGACTGGCCTTGCCAACCCCATTTATTCTCTGCCTCCCGTTGAGTCCCAGCTGATCGGCTGGGTCTTCTTTGGTTGCCCTGCACAGGAGAATGGAGCTGGAAAGCAGGTGGTTGCCATTCTCCTGTGCAGGGCAACCAAAGAAGACCCAGCTGATCAGCTGGGACTCAATGGAAGGCAGATAATAGATGGGGTTGGCAGGGCCAGTCAGAGGTGGTATTTGCCGGTTCTCCAAACTACTCAAAATTTCCTCTACCGGTTCTTCAGAACTGGTCAGAACCTGCTGAATACCGTCTCTGATGTGACCCCTAGTCCTCCTTTTCATTAAAATAGGCATACCCCATTCTTGCAATCTTGACCCACACCCTTTCTTTCACTCCAACTAACTCTCAAGGGAGCTGTCTAGACAAAAGAAGGAATGGACCTTTTTGCATGAAATCTTGAGCTTTCCGGAGGAAGGAGGGGAGAAAAATGCAAACCACCTTTGCAATTGTTATTTTTTTTAATAAAGTAAGTAACCACGCCTACCTTTTCAATATGCAAAGGGCGTCCATCTTTGTTCCATTTGACCAAGGAAACAGGTGGCTGAGCTTCCACTGGACAACGGATGTATCCGTGAATCCCCACTGGAACGTATATGATAGGTGGCATGTTCACCACTCTGGCAGGATCTGAATTGGAAGCAATCAGAAGTTATGAAGACGTGTAATCATGTCTTTATGAAACATCTGGACTTTTCTTTGCTCAACTCCAAAACTGGTTGAAACGCACATATTTCTACGGCAGCCTCCCTTAAAACAAGGAACAAGAAAACAATAGTAACATTTTTTTTAATGGCCTCCCAAGCCCATATGCTAATTTAGCAATGTTC
Source organism: Notechis scutatus (assembly GCF_049901735.1). Classification (NCBI taxonomy): domain Eukaryota; kingdom Metazoa; phylum Chordata; class Lepidosauria; order Squamata; family Elapidae; genus Notechis; species Notechis scutatus. Next base: position 22,143,971 of record NC_142015.1, read on the forward strand.
ATTACTACCACCAAAAACTATTATATTCAGACTCATTATCTTTTCTAAAGCCATTAGCATATCACTTAGCATCTGCACGAAGCTTCAGGCTTGGAAACTGAATTTCCCTTATCTGCACTTAGCTCCAAGAAAGAGACTTGGGGGCTGGAAAATAGAAGTGCCTACATTCTCACTCACCTCCACGATCAACACTAAAATATTTAGCCTGGCTTTAAAAATGTTTTCACAAAAATGCTTCCCACGCAGATTTAGCAGGTGTAAAGACTTCTGTGAAAATTGGAGTGGTAGAAAACTATTTACAATTAATGATGGGTATAGGACAAACAGATGCCCATTTTGGCACAATCACTTAAGAATGGGCTTAGAGTGACTCCTAAAGACAACTTGAAGATTCCAGGCTTGGCAAAACCACAAAGGCAAAAAGCGATTGGAATCAGATCGGTGACTTGGGGTGCAATCCGTTTGAGCTGCTACCACTGTTCCCCATAAACATGAAAATTCAACCTGAAATCGGACAAGTCCTTCTTAGGTAGAAATCTCTAAGATAGCTTTAAAGGTTGGTCCATTTTCATCTTTGGTGCCCCCCTAAAGGTCTCAAAATGCATAGGAAGTTGTAAATTCAAATCCAGGATAATCCCATCGAAATCTTTGTTTCTAAATAGGAATAGATGGGGGGGGTGTTTCCTCATACTTTACTCCCACCAGGTAGCCCTTTCTGCTACTTAACCATTCATTTTGTCAAAAGAGGCAAAGAGAAAGAACATAGCTAGTAACTTTGTTTGTAACCTCCTGTTTCTAATCCAGGGATCTCCAAAATCGGGAACTTTAAGATTTATAGACTTCAACCCCCCAAATTCCACAGCCAGCCATGCTCTTCTCTGTGGCAGCCTCTTAGACATTCAAACACTGCTATCCTATCACCCCTAGTCCTTCTTTCCATTAAACTAGACATAGCCAATTCCTGCAACCATTCTTCATATCCCAAATGTGCTTTTTTTCAAGAGGCAACTGGACTTTCTGGTTTTCCTTTGAAGACGTTTCACTCATCATTCAAGAAGCTTCTTCAACTCTGACTGGATGGTGAGGAATGGAAGGATTTATACTCCTTGAGAAGTACAAATAAGGAATAAGGAGGAATTTTCTGACAGTGAGAACAATCGAGCAATGGAAGAGAAGTTGCCTTCCGAAGTTGTGGGAGCTTCATCACTGGAGACTTTCAGACTGGACTGTCATCTATCAGAAATGGTGTAGCATTTGCTTGGACAGGGGGTTGGACTAGATAACCTACAAGATCCCTACCAACTCTGTTGATCTGTGTTTATCTGTATCTCTTTGTTGCTTTCCTCTGCACTCTTTTTAGAGTCTCAACATCTTTTTTTTATATCACGGCACCCCGAACATCGAGGTACCTCTTCTGCACAACCCCATAATTGTGTTCCCGTTGGGCAAACGCACTCACATTGCACAGTCAGATAGGCAGAGGCTGAAGGGGACCGGCCAAGGCTGTTGCTCGGAATGCAGGTGTATTTGCCAGCGTCTTCTGGTTTGACTCGGAAGATGATCAGTGTCCCATCAATCAGAATCCGTACTCTTAGTTTTAGGTCACTGTAAAGCGACATGAGAACAAGGAGAAAAGTGGGCACACAGCATCAAACCAGACATTGTTTCGTATTAAGTTTCTCCCAGGTGAAGCCGCTTTCCGTGAGTCTTTATCCTTCTCTACCCCATGCCAATCTGCTGGGCCTCGTATCAGAACAGGCTGGGAATAATAACTGCAATCATCTCCTTTTAATGACCCCCCATAAACCCTCGCAGGGTGGAGTCTGGGCGACTGGATGGAGCTGAGCGTTTACTGGCCGGATGCCCTTCTTGTTGCCAATGTGGAGTTATATTCAGCAGATGCATCGTGCCCAGAGAGAGAAATATTTGCCAATAAAATGCATTGAGTACCAAATTCAATAAATTTCAAAGCAGTTGTACTTGCATGCCAACCTACCACTGTACTGTGCTTGAATAGGCATGCTGCAATTAACTTGGATACTTGTTCATTAATTGTCCAAACAAACCTTCTAATTGTCCAAACTATTTTTTTTCCTCCTTTTTTTGCGTGTGTGTGTGTGTGTCTTTTAATGACCCCGTAATCCCTTGCATCAGGGTGGAGTCAGGGCGACTGAATGGAACTGAGTCTTTACTGGCTCGATGCCTTTCCTGTCACCAATGCAGAGTACACAGCAGATATATATTCTGAGAGAAATATCTGCCGCTACCTAGGATCGAACGCATAGCTTCCTGATTGTGAGGTGAGAGCTCCACCTCTAGGCCACCACACCACTCGGGAATAATAACTGAAATCCTTTTCCTAAATTGAACACACGCTCTCGATTTCCTTAAAGACCAGGCAAAGAGAGAAAGAGAACGTCGCTCAAATCTCCAATTCCCCCCCCCTCAGTTTTCAAGGATATCGCTAGGTGGGATCGGTTGGTCCTCCGTGAATTGTAACCTCCGAGATCCAGGACTCACTTCTTAAAATACACGTTGTCTTCTTCCCAGTGCCAAGTGTAGGTCAGGTTGCCTGGATATGCTTCTGCCTGGCAGGTGAACATTGCATCTTGGGAGATGTTAACCGTGATGTTCTCCGGGGCAGAAACGATAAACGGGGGCCCTGAGGGAAGCCAAGAGACAAACAGTTACCTCAGCGGATGAAAAAAGGAAGATGAGTTCATAACCAGGAGCTGCAGAGTTCACGCAAAGATCAATGATAGCACTGTGGGGAATCTAGGCACCCATCAGGTCCCTATACACTCAGCTCATCAGCTAAACTACTAGCAATACCAGGAGCCGTACCTTAACACCTGGGGGTTGGGGGCAGGGGGGGTGTTATCAGTTGTAGAAGGTGGTAAGGGGCAGAATGTGGCTGTTTTAATTAATCACTCCGCCATCAAAGCTGGAACCTGCCAGAGGACAGAACAACTTGAAGAAGGAATGCAAGATCGGAAAACGCAGAGAGACCTGGGCCACAGAATCACCAAGGGTTGGACACAATGGAATAGATGGTGTCATCATTACCAATTAATCATTCAAGAGGGGCACCCAGTCTTGCTTAGGCTGCAAAAATATGGCTCACCAAAACGGGGTTCAGCTACTTCTTGGCTGTTATCTTTTCTGATAGATAAATGATGGAGAGACAGAGGGAGGGAGGGAGGGAGGGGGGGATAATAGGTAGATAATACATAGATAGATAGGTAGGTAGGTTGATGGGTGGATGGATGATAGATAGATAGATAGATAGATAGATAGATAGATAGATAGATAGATAGATAGATATAGATAGATAGATAGATAGATAGATAGATAGATAGATAGATAGATAGATAGATAGATATAGATAGATAGATAGATAGATAGATAGATATAGATAGATAGATAGATAGATAGATAGATAGATAGATAGAGAGAGAGAGAGAGAGAGAGAGAGAGAGAGAGAGATAGGATAGGATAGATGATTGATGAGAGATGAGAGAGAGAATAGGTAGATAATAGGTACATAATACCTAAGTAGGTAGGCTGTTCTCTTTTCTGATAGATACATGATGGAGAGAGAGAGGGAGGGGAGGAGGGATAATAAGTATACATAAATAGGTAGATAGGTAGATGGGTGGATGGATGATGATAGATAGATAGATAGATAGATAGATAGATAGATAGATAGATAGATAGATAGATAGATGATTGAGAGAGATAAAGATAGAGACAGACAGAGAGAGAGATAATAGATAGATAATAGCTAGATAATACTTGGGTAGGTAAGTAGGTAGATAGATAGGTGGATATAGATAGATAGATAGATAGATAGATAGATAGATAGATAGATAGATAGATAGATAGATAGATAGATAGATAGATAGATAGATGATTGATGAGAGATGAGAGAGAGAATAGGTACATAATAGGTACATAATACCTAAGTAGGTAGGCTGTTATCTTTTCTGACAGATACATGATGGAGAGAGAGAGGGAGGAGAGGAGGGATAATAAGTAGATAATACATAGATAGGTAGGTAGGTAGATGGGTGGATGGATGATAATGATAGATAGATAGATGATAGATAGATAGATAGATAGATAGATAGATAGATAGATAGATAGATAGATGATTGAGAGAGATAAAGATAGAGGCAGGCAGAGAGAGAGATAATAGATAGATAATAGCTAGATAATACCTAGGTAGGTAAGTAGATAGATAGATAGATAGATAGATAGAGACAGACAGACAGACAGACAGACAGACAGGCAGACAGGCAGACAGGCAGACAAGGTCTTGATTGATCTAAGATGTGGTATCCTGGTGACTTCATTGATATGTTGGTTATTTGATAGCAATCTGGTTTGCTCAGCAAGTTTGTTTTCACCTCCTATTCCTTTTACATCTGAGTATTAACTCTCAACGAACGTTAGATAGTTGTGTTGTTATCCCTCTAGATCTTAATATTTAAGGCTGGAAAAGTATGGAGACATTCCTGAAGATTACCATATTCTCTGCCTTAGTCTCCAGATTCAACAGCAAGATGCTACATATACAGAATGCCCCCCACACTCACCAATTTTTCCACCCCACAATTACCTTGGACAAGCAAACGGGTGGTGTGCACAGCCTCTCCCTGGATGCTATAGGCCCGGCAGGTGTAAGCACCCCTGTCATCACGACTGATGGACATAACTGTCAAACTCCCATCGCTAACCTGAAAAAGCCAAAGGTCACTTCAATGCAAGTTCAATGCACAGAATCATTGGACCACAAAACCCAAAACTACACAAGACGCAGTATTAATAGAGTCATTGGGCCTTCCTCTCTGCTTTGAAGCCCTGGCGGTGCAATGGTTAGAATGTAATATGGCAGGCTAACTCTGCCCATAGATTGGAGTTCAATCCTGACCAGCTCAAGGTTGACTCAGCCTTCCATCCTTCTGACCTTTATCTGTTACCAATTCAGTGTTGAACTTTAGTTGACCAGATTCTTGTCTATAGGCTTGAATAAATCTTCTATGCTGCAACCTTACGTATGATCCTGATTGTTTGCTCCTGAACTATCAGGTTCCAAAAATCAAGAAAGACACACAGAGTTACTTCTAAGCAGTTTCCTTAATTGTTCCTCATCTATAGACAGAATCTTGCCGAACTAAAGCAACTACTTGCATCATGAAAGATACTCTCTGAGAATTGCTAAGGTTCTCCAAACCAAACTATTTAAGCTTTGCTGTCTTTTGTTCCTCTGGGATGCAGCCCCTCCCTCCTGGGAATCCAGACTACATTCCACCACAGTGCCGTGGTATATGCAAAGACTGTCAGTCATCTTTCCAAGACACAAACTTACCCGGTATTTGTTGCTGCCACCCAAAAGTTCTCCTTCTCTCAGCCAGGTGACGGTTGGATTTGGGTTTCCGAAAGCCATGCAAGTTAGAGTAATGCTGCCCCCTTCCTTTGCCTCTACGTATTGGGGGGGAGTCTCTGTGAAGGTGGGAGGAGCTGCCAAGATGATGGAGGAGGAAAGGAACGAGACAGAGACGATATCATTTGTGTAATTCAAGTGCACCAACACAAATCCACTTTCAAATCTGCTACTCTGGCACGCAAAACACAGGGATCCATGCTCTTTGTACTCTGATGTCACTAACTGAACAACTGCAGTGATATCACTTAACAGCTGTGGCAAGGAAGGTCATAAAACATGGCAAAATTCGCGTAAGAAATGTCTCACTCAGCAACATAAATTTTGGGCTCTATTTTGGTCGTAAATCGAGGGTTACCTGTAGGGTAAACAGGTCAAGTGGAATTGCTGTATGAGAAGGTTTGTGCAACCGGTAGCTTGCTTTGTTGTTTAGCTGTTTTGACCTACTTCCTGCAACAGGTGCAGGCAACCTGAGGCTCTACACACCATTTTGTAGGTGTTGATTCCTGGTGATTGCCTGTTCTATTTTTTTTTTAAATGAGATTTTCAAAACTGGCTTAATTTTGCCTTTCCCCCCCTTCCCTGCCCAGGGATGAGAAAGAGGGACTGGTCCCAAGTCCCTCAACTAGCTCTGTGCTAGAACTCACAGTCTCCCTATTGGTAAATCACTATATCAAACTGGCTAGACTAGAACTCACAGTCACCCTATTGGTAAATCACTACACCAAATCAGCTAGACTAGAACTCACAGTCTCCCTGTTGGTAAATCACTACACCAAGTGGCTAGACTAGAACTCACAGTCTCCCTGTTGGTAAATCAGTACATCAAACTGGCTAGACTAGAACTCACAGTCTTCCTGTTGGTAAATCACTACACTAAATCAGCTAGACTAGAACTCACAGTCTCCCTGTTGGTCAGTTACTACCAAATGTTCAGCAATTTAATGAGCGAGCTGCACTCATGAATGAATGACATCGTTGCTGTTGTTGAGAACTTTGGATACAAAATCCTTGCTCAGTTTTGTCTTTTTCCACTCTGATTATATGATGTTTTGAATACCTGGTCAACAGGACTTTGTTAAACATAAAAGATGGAGGATTCGAGGCTCTGCCCACACTGGCCACTCAACCTCACTCTTCGAGAAAGGCTATCAAAACACGCAGAGCCACGCCCATGCACATACTACTCTCTCCTTTGACTAAACCAGCTCTTGACAATTATGATACCACCAGCCTAATTGCAAATAGCTGTTAAATCCAATTTTCGAGGGAGACATTTCTGCAATATCAGCTGGCAGAAAGAAAAAAAAAAAGAACAGATTCCTGGTACCAAAACCGTCCCATTTTCTTAAAGTCAGCATAATTCGTTCCAGGAAGAGGAAAACAGCTTGCGTTGCTTAGGGCAGAAGTTGCCAAACTTTTGGACCTCAGGGACCACCAAACTCATAATTTCAAATCCCGTGGATCTCTAAAATGAATTTTGACTGACGGTGGCTTGCTGATGTTGGTGAGAAAGTCGGTCCCATATTCCAGAGCTGCAGGAATCACAGGACTGGCCCTTTGGTCATCCCGGAGCAGCTGCTCCTCCACCTGGGTGCACCAGCTTGCCATGGACTGGAGGAGCTGCTCCGGGATCACCAAAGAGCCAGTCTTGTGACTACGGCAGCTCTGGAATATGGGGTCGATTTTCCCACCAATGTTAGCAAGCCACCCCGGGGTGGATTTCCCTCCCCTGCCATTGGTCTTGCCTTCCAGTTCCAGCTCGTGTGGCTCTACTCAAGGTAAGTTTTGCCCTCGGCCCTGGTGGGCGGGCCATGTGGGCAGTGCAGCCTTGTGTTCCCGCGCAGCCTGGATTAATTGCTTTGGGGAGGACATTTCTCTGCGGACCACCCAAATTTTCCCGCGGACCACCAATGGTCCCCAGCCCACAAGTTGGTGAACACTGACTTAGGGGAAAAGAATTTAGGAATAGCTGCACTCATATTGTACCCTTGCGCCTACAAGAGCATTTCTCATCCTTGGCGACTTCACGAAATGTGGACTTCAATTCCCAGAATTCCCCAGCCAGCATGCCAGTCCTATTGTACAGGGAGACATTGACTTGGGACCACAACTGAAGCATGAATTTTCCATTGCTAAGCAAGGCAATTGTTTAAATGAGTCACGCCCCGTTTTGTGACTTTTATTTCAGGGTTAAGCGAATCGCTGGCATTGTTAAGCGGGTTGCACAGTCACTCAGTGAATCCAGCTCCCCCAATTGACTCTGCTTGTCAGAAACTGGCTGGGAAGTTTGCAAATGGAGAATCACATGGCCTGAAACTATGAGAAACACCGCCAAGCTCCCAAATTTTGATCACGTGATGGTGGGGATGCTGCGACAGTCATAAGTGTGAGGACTGGGCTGTAGCTCAATTTTTCCCATGGTGTTGTAATTTTGAACAGTGTTGTGGCCCGCCAGCAGGCAGCAGAGCTGGTGGTAGACTCGGACAGTGAGGAAGTTGAGGAAGAACATGGGCCAGTCCTGGAGTCTGGGGAAGGCTCTGACAAGGATTCTACGTCGGAGGCAGAGATGGGGCCAGAGCTGTCTGACAGTTATCAGCTACCTTTGGAGTCGGAGATCAGTGAGGCAGAAGAACAGCTGGAGCCTGTTCCCAGTGTGTGCATGCACAGAGCTGCCAGGAGAAGGGAACAGTTAAGAAACAAGGATCGACTCAGGAGTAAAGGCACAGGTGGACAATGAATGGCCTCTCCCATAGGGAATAAAGAAGAGCAAAAGGGGAGTGGTGTTTGCAGGAGTCAATTAGTTCAATTCATTACGGTGAAGACCTGTTCCTGACTTCTTGCCAAGTAATTGCTGCTGCAGTGTGGCGTTTGGAAGACATCAACCTGGCAACTCTCCAAGCCTGATAAAAGTCTATAGTTGTGAAATCTCATGAAAGACTGTTTGCTGGGACTTTGCTGGAGAGGAATTCCTTTTAACCTAAATAAAAGAGGTTTTATCAGGATGAAGAGTCTGCTTCGTGATCTTGGGAAGCCTGGGTCAGAACAAACAGTCTCTAAATGAATGGAGGACTTCCTGCATTAATCAGAAGAGAAGTGGAGGAAGTCTTCCATTTCAATTACTGGCAACCCTTAGAAACCTTCTTGGTTTTTAATTATGGTATAAAATTACAGAATTTCCCCCACTCTAGCATACTTTTCCTGGGGGGTGGAATTCACAAAGATGGTTTTCATTGCTTTTGATTTATTACATTTGCACAATGCCACTAGACTGAGGAATTTCACTTCCATCTCACATCCACAGCGCGGCACGCTCATCGCTAACAACTATCCAGCCGGGAAAGCATTAAACAAAATGTATTTCCAGTTGCACTGAATGTGATTTGAGCATTTCGGAGTCTCTTCTCTGAATGGTGTGCACATCTATGTACAGGATTTGCTTCCAAGAAGCTGGGTGGGGTGTCGTTTCATTTGCTACTTGAAGGTTTTCTGCATTTACATGTGGATTTGCATACCTAATCACTTCCCTCTCTATATAAAACCCTCTGATCCTGAATCTACCATCAAGTCATCATCCCGATGGTAAGCACTGACCTACTTAACATGGGATGCGTAACAGCATCACAACTGATGTACACAGAAGGAACCAAAGGCAGGTCTACATGCCAAGAATTGCACTCCGGAGATTGTCCATCCACCGCTTCCCGTAACCATGAATTACCAACCAGCAACTTCTAGAAAGCTGTGTGTGACTTGTGTTGTGTTGGCAACACCCATTTCCCTGGCTGTACGTCCATCTGAACATATTGGGACTCTTGTTACATCAATAAGAAAGTTTTAGGAAGGGAGAGGGGGAGGGGGAGATTCGAACCTGTTTTCCAATGCCAAATTGTTGTTATGGGGAAATCCAACATTAAAATTGGGAGAAAATTTGTGATATGGAAATATTGAATGGAAGCAGAGGTATTGAGTTTGGACCAGCTGAAAGATGCTGAAGATGAATTTTGGAATGGAATGGAATGGAATGGAATGGAATGGAATAGAATAGAATAGAATAGAATAGAATAGAATAGAATAGAATAGAATAGGAATAGGAATAGGAATAGGAATAGGAGTGGAGTGGAGTGGGTGGAGTGGAGTGGAGTGGAGTGGAATGGAATGGAATGGAATGGAATGGAATGGAATGGAATAGAATAGAATAGGAATAGGAATAGGAATAGGAATAGGAATAGGAATAGGAATAGGAATAGGAGTGGAGTGGAGTGGAGTGGAGTGGAATGGAATGGAATGGAATAGAATAGAATAGAATAGAATAGAATAGAATAGAATAGAATAGAATAGAATTAGAATAACAGAGTTGGAAGGGACCTTGGAGGTCTTCTAGTCCAACCCCTGCTTAGCCTGGAAACCCTACTCCATGGTCAAATAAATATTCAAAAGAGTATACCATAGGTAAGCAAAAGGAAAACAAAAATCAAAGGATTCACCCCCTTAGCAAGGTCTCACTAGGACAGAAGTGGGCTTTTTTTTTTTTTTTTTAAGAAGGACCCAATTTTAAAATAAGTTGAGGGAGAGCCACTCTGGATTTGGCAATTTTGCTACTGGAAATGTAGCAAATCGTCAAACATCCACAAAGAAAATCTGGAAGCCACCAAGAAAAGTAGTTTGGCTCTGTAGGTGTGATGACCCAGGGTGGGATACAAAACAAACACAGTCACAGAAAAAAGGTGAAGCCCCTTTCATTCCTTCAGTTTGCTTCTAAACTCCAAATATTTTCCAAGCTTCCGAATTTTGATGGGAGACAAAAAAAACAACTCCCACAGTTACATGAAGAAGGAAAAAAGCAATACAAACCAGGCAAGATAAGAGCTGGAGGATGTCCATAGATAATACACACTGGGAAGGACGCCAAACTGAGAGAGGAACCATAAACTTGAGATATTTACACGCTTTGTTTCCAGCATTTGCCAGTACGCAGGCCCAAACTCTTATTCAGTTCTCACAGCTGCAGCCCATGAAGAGGATCAAGGCCCTCTCCTCCTGAGGAGACCACGTATCTCCCTTATCCTCTCCTCCCTGCGTGCCCTAGGATGGAGAGGGGGTGGGCCTGGGTCCTCCTCTGACTGCCCAGCCGGCCTCTGCCCTTCCCCAGCCTCCTCCACAACCTCCGGAGCCACACTTCCACTCCCTGTTGGCTATTCCTCCTCTCCCTCAGAGTCAGTCTCCACCAGGGGCATGGCAGTAGGATTGAACCAATTCTTGGAAAAATTGGTGGATCAACAAATATTAGCTTTGATGTCAGCATGACTACCTGTTGGGATGGGCTGATGGGCTTCTTTGTACAGTTGGTAGGCGATTAGGAGAACAAACTGCTGGATTGGAGGGACCATGATCTGATCTATAAGTAGTCCTTGACTTACAACTATAATGACCATTCAAAGTTACAACAGCCCTGAAAAAAAAAAACCTTACAACTGATTCTTGCACTGACAACTGTAGAAACATCCCCAGGGTCACATGATCAAATTTTGGTCTCTTGACAACCAGAATGTATTTACAACAGATGCAGCTGTCTGAGGTCCAATGATCCCCATTGGCAACCTTCTCAGTCAGCTTCTGATAAGCTAAGTCAATGGGGAAAGCCAGATACACTTAATGAGTGCATGATTTAACAGATTTAACAGAGTTGGAAGGGACCTTGTAAGTCATCTATTCCAACCCCCACCCAAGCAGGAGACCCTACACCATTTCTGACCAACGGCAGTCCAATCTCTTCTTAAAAGCCTCCAGGGATGAAGCTCCCACAACTTCCAAAGGCAAAAGCTGTTCTATTGGTTGACTGCTCTCCCTGTCAGAAAATTTCTCCTTATTTCCAGGTTGAATCTCTCCTTGTTCAGTTTCCATCCATTATTCCTTCAGGTTCTTTGGAAAATAGCTTGACCCCCTTCCTCTCTGTGGCAGCCCCTCAAATATTGGAAGACTCCTATCATGTCTTCCATGGTTCTTCTCTTCACTCGACTAGCCATTCCTGGTTCCTGCAACAGTTCATCATATCTTTTAGCCTCCAGTCCACGAATCATCCTGGTTACTCTTCTCTGAGCTATTTCTAGAGTCTCAACATCTTAACTTCATTTGATTTATTTAACTTGTTTCCCTTAACTTCAGTGATTTACTTAATAACTGTGGCAAAAAAAAGGTTGTACAATTGGGCATGACTCACTCACCCCTTGTTTGGAATAGGAATTCTGGTCCAAATTGTAGTTGTACGGACTACCTATATTAAGGCATGGCTTGCATATTTATGACTGAGATCTGAGCTTAAGGAATCTTATATTTTTCTCAGATACAACTCCAATCTTTCAGATACTGAATATATGATGAGCCTGTGGAGGCAACCCAAATTTGAATATCTTCATTAACAACTGGAAAAGTCAAGGTGAAAGAAGAGAACAAAACAACCAGAGAATTAGCTCTTTCTCATCCCACATCTTTGGGCCATTCTCTTTCAAAGTCTGAAATGAGTTGCAGGTAATATTTTCTTTGTTTCAAAGATGAGTTAGAGATTCATCGAGTGAGATCAAAAATAAAAACCAAGCCTTACGCGTCCCTAGGGGGGTCTTTAAAGCAAACCCCTGGCCTCAACGTCATCTAGACAGCGCTCCAGGGCTTTGCCACCGTGGAAAGGTTAAAACTGCAATGAAGAGCGAGGCTCTGCTCCAGTGAGCATGCCAATACTTCAAAAAAATACATATTAAGGGCTGCTTGGTGGCGTGCAAGGCTCCTATTAAAAGTTAACAAGCCCAGGTTGATCGTTCTCGGCTGTTGTGGAAGCGCTATTGTTGTTTTTCCTGTTCCCAGAGAAGGGTTTTAGTTAGGCCTGGAGTATCCCCATCCTAGGGATGTGGTGGCTCAGTGGCAAAGACGCTGAGCTTGTTGATTAGAAAGGTCGGCAGTTTGGCGGTTCGAATCCCTAGCACCACGTAACAGTGAGCTCCTGTTACTTGTCCCAGCTTCTACCAACCTAGCAGTTCGAAAACATGTGAAAATGCAAGTAGAAAAATAGGGACCCCTTTGGTGGGAAGGCAACAGCGTTCCATGCGCCTTCGGTGTTTAGTCATGCCAGCCACATGACCGCTGTCTTTGGACAGTGCTGGCTCTTCAGCTCTGTAAACGGAGATGAACACTGCTCCCTAGAGCCGGAAAAACCTAGCACATATGTGCAAGAGGACCCTTTAACTTTATCCCCATCTTTCATTCCTCACCATTTCAGAGCTACTGATCTCCCTGAGCTTTGATTAGAGCTATTGAAGAGGCGACAATTGGTTCATATTCTGCTCTTGCTTGTTTCCTTGCAGACGTTTCATGACCCAAACTAGGTAACATCATCAGTGCTAGAAGGGAGTGGGATTTATCCAGGGGTGGGATTCAATTTTTTTAACAACTGGTTCTGTGGGTGTGGCTTGGTAGTCATGTGACTCGGTGGGCATGGCTTGGTGGTCATGTGACTGGCTGGGTGTGGCCAACTCAATATTACTCACATCGAGGCACGCATCTCCTCGCCTGGCCTCTTGTGACTATGGGGATGCTGCAACAGTCGTAAGTGTGAAAAATGGTCATAAGTCACTTTTTTCAGGGCCATTGTAACTTTGAATGGTCACTCCACACAAGCAAAGTACCAGCAAAGGAGGGGGGAAAAGCTCCAGAGATGTTCCTGAGACAAGAAGTCTAGTCCTGCCAAGAATGTAATAAGGGCTAACGGAGAGGCAGTTTCTGTAAGCAACACCAGAATGTTTCCTTCCTGCCTTCCTTACAGGATTAGGCCAGTGATTTCTTCTAACAACCAGTTCTCCGAACTGCTTAGAATATTAACAACCAGTTCTAGCGAATAGGTGCGAACTGTAGAATCTGGATTTATCAAGGGGAAGAGGAAGAGGGGGTTCTTGATGCTCTCTGAGCTTGCTTGTTTCTTGCAGACATTTCATTACTCACACTAGTAACATCATCAGTGCTACCCCAAAGGTACATTTTCAGGAAGCAACTGGACTTTCTTGTTTTTTTTTTTCCTTTTCTTTTTCTTTTTTGAAGACGTTTTGCTTCTCATCCAAGACGTTTTTAAAAGAAAAAGAAAAAAAAACAAGGAAGTTCAGTTGCCTCCAGAAAGCACCTTTGGGTCAACCATGACCTGGATGACTGAGAATCTCTACAGACTTTTAGCTATACAATTTGGGATGAGCACTCTTGGAATGGTGTCGGAGTAGGAATGGATTTCCAGAGGGCAAAAATTGCAGACTACAAGAACCAGGAGCACCACTCAGATGACCCTGAGGACACAGATAAACCTCCAAGTGGCCTCAATGACCCTCTAAAAGGATGCAAATGACCAACTGTCTGCAAGGAATATAAATCCTTCCATTCCCCACCATCAGGTCAGAGCTGAAGAAGCTTCTTGGATGAGAAGTGAAGCGTCTTCAAAAGAAAAAAACAACAAGAAAGTCCAATTGCCTCCAGAAAAAGCACCTTTGGGACAACCATGACCTGGATGGCTGAGAATCTCTACAGACTATCATCAGTGCAACTCAAGACTAGCACTGATGATGCTACTAGTTAGAAAACAAGCAGCGCCAGAGAGTACAAAAGACCTCTCAGATCCATCTTGAGTTACAAATATCCTCCTTTATTAGTGGTTCATGTTCATTAAGACTATGCCTAAAAGCCACCTTCTCCTGCTCACCCAATGTGGTGCCATAATCTCTATGATTTGGTGGAGAGCAAGTCCAGCATCCTAGATCTACCAACAATAACTCCATCCAGGTTTGTCTTCTTAAGAAGGGAGAATCCACTGAACGCGAAGGGAAGAAGAGGCAGTGGGCAAGATATATTGATGGAAGATCCATTGGTCTCCAGAAGGACATTCTCACATCATTCTCATAAACGCACCCCTTATCGGTGGAGCATCAGAAAAGGGATTTAGTAGCTGGGTCATGGGAAAATTACAACCTCTTCTGAGTTACTCTATAAATGTACATTTGATTCAGAGTTTAAGTAGCCATTCAGGGTTACTGCAGAGACATATCACTGGGAGGCAGGACTTATATATATATCAAGCCTAGAGATCTGTGCGTAATTCATAACTCATAACTCATGTTTATTGTTTTTTCTCCTTTTGTCGTTGCCAGAGAAGTACCAACAAACAGGCAACACATTCAACACAACCCACCCTTTCTTTTGGCAACATCCTATCGTTCTTCACGTTTGCTCAAGTGGCTAATCTGTGTACAGAAACGGAGGAGTTTTAATGGTCATGTAGAATATTGCCACGTCCTTTTGAACTAGGACAGTTCTAAGCAAGAAAGGAAAATGGGTTGGGTCTTTTGCAAATTGCTCATTGTTAATGCCTGGGGAAGGGGGAAAAAAATACCAGGTGCTAGAAAGTTGGGAAGGTGTCATCTTCTGCATACTTGCTGTGGTAGCACTTCCATCAATGGTGTGTGAATCTTGGAAAGCTATCTCAAGCAACATCTAGAAGCTTCAAATTTCTAAGTTGTATGCCAGGCAGAGAGTGTAAAATAGGAAGCTAAACGTGTTGGTGCCCTATTCTTATCTAAAGGCATTCTCACAAGAAACCAGCATTAACAAGATAAACAACCATTATTAATCCGAACTCATGGTTAGGTAGGCTTAGATTTAGGAAGCCAACAATGGCGAGGTGTTCAGAAGAACAGAGAAAAAAATCCTGCAGTGGAATCTTGCCAAGATCATCTAAAGGTGCTTTTTTTTCCAGAGGAAACTGGACTTTCTGGTTTTTCTTTGAAGACATTTCGCTTCTCATCCAAGAAGCTTCTTCAGCTCTGACTGGATGGTGTGGAATGGAAGGATTGATACTCCTTGCAGACAGCTGGTCATTTGCATCCTATTAGAGGGTCGTTGAGGACATGTGGAGGTTTATCTGTCTCACTAAAATAATGCAAATGACCAGAAAGTCCAATTGCCTCTTGAAAAAACACCTTTGCGACAAGCATGACCTGGATGATTGAGAATCGCCGTAGACATTTGCCAAGTTCACACTAAACATTCGACAGCCAACCAAAGTCCAGAAAACAGAATTTTAGGAACAAGGAAGATCCCTTACTCACCGTTGACGGTGAGATGAACCCAGCTGCCATTATGGAAGGTGTCATACTGCTGATCCAACATGAGTACTTTGCATTCATACCAGCCCTGGTCTTCAGAGCGAACCTGTTCGATGCGTAGAGAGGCCTTATCATGTAGGCTAGCACGGCCTGTAAGACAGCAGTCAAAAAGAGAAGTCAGTGGAGATAGAAAGAGAACATCCATTATTCTGCTGAGGTTAACAATAATATTAAGATCACAGAAGCTACACGGGACTTTCAGAGTAAACCTTATCCCCACGTCTGCGACAGGTGAGACCTTCTTTTGAGGACAAAATGATGCCTGGAACTCAAGCAGTCTCATCTAAGTTTTCTCTGAAGACAGGAGAAGATTAAACTTTTTATGTGCTCCCTAGCCTACGTGTTATTATGGTCTTTTTCTTTCAGTTATCACAGGTTTCCTCAAGTAAGGAAGAAAAGCAGCACCATGGTTGAAAGAGTCAAAGATGTTAGTTCTGAAAAACTGCATCGCCCTCCAAAACTTTTAGAATTCAGCAGTCTTTGCCATCATGGCTGGTAGCAAGGAAGTCTGGGAAAATCCCAGATATACAAAGAGTCTCTCCCCTTGCTTATACCAGTGGTGAGATTCAAAAAAAAATCTCTACTGGTTCTGTGGCTGTGGTTTGGTGGCCGTGGCTGGCTGGGTGTGGCAGGGGAAGGATACTGTAAAACCTCCATTCCCACCCCACTCAAAGGGAAGGTTAGTGCAAAATCCCCATTCCCTCCCCACCCCACTAACCTGCTTTCCAGCTCTGTTCTCCTGTTCATGGCAACCAAAGAAGACCCAGCCGATCAGCTGGGACTCAATGGGAGGCAGAAAATAGATGTGGGTGGGGCCAGTCAGAGGTGGCATTTGCCAGTTCTCCGAACTACTTAAAATTTCCACTACCAGTTCTCCAGAACCGGTCAGAACCTGCTGAAGACCACCTTTGGCTTATACTATCAAGGAGCAAGTCACTTCTGAGATCCAGGAGAGAGAGAAATATCCAACCACTCTCCATCACTAACATCTGCTGGATTGAGGGAGTCTTGAAAAATCATCCGCTTGTGTCCTGCCGTTCAAGTATCTGAGGGATGGAAGGAGCTGCAGGTTTGTTTTTTTATCCCTTACAATCTGATCTTAATCAGCTAATTAGTATTCCTGGATTGGAGTCAGGGATGCTCTTGACAGCTTGGGGCCTTAGCAGACAGACAGTCAAGCACATGGTCTTAGCAGATGCAAAGCCAGAAGGTGGTTAGAGAACAGCCTTCGGCTCCAGAGATACCAGCAGGCAAGATGGTGCTTAGTGGAATCACCTTTCGCCAGGAGGACTTGTTGAAAGGCAGAGTTCAGTATAGATCCAGTCTCCAAATGAGAAAGGCAGGAGAAGATTCAGAGGCAGGTGACAAAAGCAGAGGCAGGCTGACGGACACCTTCCTAAAAGCCATCTCCTTCGAGAGAAGCTACGAGAGTTAAGTTATACCACCACGATTGCCAGTTTGCCTCCGGGTCGAATTCAAGGTGCTGGTTATCGTCTTTAAAGCCCTTTGCGGCATGGGTCCAGACTACTGGAGGAACCATTTCACACACACACACACACACACACACACACACACACACAACCCAATGAGATTGGTCCATCTCATCCGTGCTGGCCAAAGAAATGTGCTGTGGAAACCCACCGTTGAAGGAATTTCAGCTGACAGGAGAAATGCCTTTCCAGCCACATCTCCTGCCCTCTGGAACGTCATGCCCCTGGGGTGAGATCTGCACTCCACCCTTTTGGCCTTCAGAAAGGACTTTGAAGACATGGCAGTGCCAACTGGCCTGGGGTACCAATGGATCATTTTGGAGATGGCTAGATGGAGGTGTCAAGCCTGAATTTGGTTAGATGGGGGTGTCAGCCTCCAAGAATCCTTCTTGTCTCTTTCCAGCTGCCATAGAAATGGGGGGGGGCTGACAGGGCTGCCCTCTCTCACCTCTTCTTTTCATTTTTGCCCTAGAATCACTCTTAACACGGGTTAGACAAAACTCTGAATTAGAGGAGTGAGGGTCAAATCAGAAGAATATAAACTACAAGCGTTTGCTGACGATATGGTTTTTCTTTTGGAGGAACCCATGGAAAAAGGTTATAATCTAATAAAAGAATTAGAACAATTTGGCACAGTGGCAGGATTAAAAATTAATAGAAAAAAGACGAAATTAATGACCAAAAATTTAACAGAAAACCAGAAGGAAGAATTAGAAACAATGATGGGGATACAGGTAACAAAAAGGGTCAAATATTTAGGAATATGGTTAACACCACAAGGTAAATCACTCAAAGAGAACAATTATGATAAACTACTTCAACAAACAAAGAAAGATTTAGAATCCTGGAATAAGTTGCAGCTTTCCTTATTGGGCAGGATTGCCTCGATTAAAATGAATATATTACCAAAATTTCTTTATTTATTCCAGACAATCCCAATTAAGTTGTCAAAAAATTTTTTTGAAGAATTAAATAAGATCACACTTAAATTTATTTGGCAGGGGAAAAACCCAGGATCAATGTAAAGGCCTTACAAGATGCGAAAAGTAGAGGGGTCTAGCCCTTCCAAATTGGGAATTATATTATTCGGCAGCTATCTTATTATGGATAAAAGACTGGGTGAACTTACTTAACAAAGAATTTTAGCATTAGAAGGGCATGACCTCCAGAGAGGGTGGCATGCCTTCTTATGGGAAGTGGGGAAACCCAAGCAGTCTTACTTTCATAGACACCTCATTAGGGACTCATTATTAATTAATTGGAAAAAAATATGCAAAAACACTATCTAAAAATTCCGATCTGGCTATCAACAATGGAGGCAATGGTACATCCCAATAATTTGGACATAACAAAAATGATTAAATATAAAGATTTATTAGATCCATGAGGAAATTAAAAACTCGACAAGAACTACAGGAACAGGGTTTAAAATTGATCAGTGGTTATATATACAAATCCATAGCAGATACAAACAAGATATAAAAGACTTTGGAATTTATAACAAACTGCAGTATTTAGATAAAATTTTTCTAGGATCAAACAAAAGAACATATCCAAATTCTATAAATACTTACTGGAAGTAGAATTAGAACAAGAGATAGTCAAAGGGAACATGATAGCCTGGAGCAGGAATGTCGGAAGAAGTATTACATTATCAGAATGGGAAAAGATTTGGAACAGAAATATTAAGATTACAAAATCGGCAGCATATAAAGAAAATACATACAAAATGTTTTATAGATGGCACTTGCCCCCTTCGAGGTTGGCGAAAATGAACCCAAACACGAGTCCAAAATGCTGGAAATGTAAAAGCATAGAAGGAACCTACTTTCATATGTGGTGGTCTTGCAAAGAAACCCAGAAATATTGGCAAAAAATCAGAAAATGGTTGGAGGAGATAACCAAAGAACAAATCGAATACAAACCAGAGTTCTTCCTACTAGGGATCTCTGATAAACATTTACCCAAAAAGATGAAATATGTAACAATTCATATCCTAACTGCAGCCAGATTAGCGTTTGCCCAGTGTTGGAAATCACCCTATGCACCTACAGAACAAATGGTCATCCAGAAAATATGTGATTGTGCAGAAATGGATAAATTAACTATAGCACTTAAAAACAAAGAGGCTTCAACATTTTACGATAATTGGAACTCTTGGTATAATTGGTTAGTCCAGAGATAAACTGCTTAATGGACAATGGGTAATTTAAGCATAGATTTCGATAAAGATGTGTGTATTCAAATTAAGGTAGGAGAATTGGATCTTGCAGACTGTCAAAAAGGATATTGTCTGTTTTTTAAACGCATCTTTTTTTTCTTTTTTCTCTTTCTCTTCCTTTGTTTCTTTCTTTCTTTTACATCTCCTCTTCTCTTTTCTTTCTAGTTTGTAAGACCGATTGTTCTTTTTTTTGTTTTTCCTTTTGTGTATGTAATGTCGATATGTTTTTAATTGTAAATTTAATAAAATTTATTTAAAAAAAAAAAAAAAAAGAAATGGGGGGGATAATTGGGCCTTGTGGAGAGAAGGGTGCTGGAGGATGAAGTTGGTGAATTGTAAAAGTTGGGGTGTTTTGTTGACTATGCTTACTTGCTTACTTCACAGATGCAGCCTCTTATCTCTCTAGGCCAAGGTCTTGGCATACCAAACGTGTGAAACGCCACCTGAAGATGCACCCACATGACATTATACACACCTCAGGTTGGATGGCCAGTTTGAACTATTGTGGGTGGGAACATGGGGTAACTTTCTATATATAATTTTCGCGCTTTTTGCCTCAGATCTTGTATTTCTTCTGATGCTACCACTTCAAATTCAGTAAAAGTCCTTTTCTCTATAACAATGGAGTCTAAGGTTTTCTTTCTTGGATTTTGAATGACAGATGGATTGGTTTATATCTGGGTTATTCATATGAGTTCAGTTTGACACACTTGGGAGCTGAAAGAGGGGAGAGCTGAGGTGGATGCAGTTCCAGCCAAAACAACATAGCTGGATGATGAGTCAGACATGTTCCAACGGCTGCCTGGCCAGAGGAAGGAGAAGCGAAGTCGCCAGGCAACCATTTCACATCCCAGTTGGACAACGTGACATATTGTTTTGGAAAATTGAGAAACTCTTAGTTGTCATGACTTGGAAAGCTGGGAAACTTTCAGTACTGGCTTTCCACTAGTTAGTGCCAAGATGGTGTACCTCAATAAACTTGTTTCTTTGAGGAATTGAAATGCCTCGGAGTTCATTTTATGATGGTTGCATTACTTGGAACTTGACAGGAGGTGGCTAATGGATTAAATAAGACCCCACCTCCATCCTCCATTCTGCTCCCTTCCTCTCCAACATGGTCAATTTTATTATTATTTTTCCATTTAAATTTAATGTTCGCATTTATTGCTTTAAAGTTTTGATGTTTTATATGGGTGGTTGTTGTTTTTTTAAAGAGTGATTGTAAGCTGCCTAAAGTAGCCAAGATGGGTGACATATAAATTGACTCCAACAATAGTTTGGACTTTTTTTTTTTTAGCTTACCAGCATATTCTGGATCCACATGAGGAGGGTAGAAGCCAAACTTGATGAAGATGGGAATGGGCACCCCAAATTTGAACCACTCAACTACATAAGGAGGGGGTTGGCCCGTCAGTGGATGGATTACATCACATCTGAGGATGATGCTTTCATGAGCACGAGCTGTCACAAACTCGGGTTCCTCTCTTAAACCGTGGGCACCTGGGGAAAAAAGGAAGGGGGAGAAAGGGGGAAAAAAGAGGGGAAAATTCAATCGTTTCCTCTAAGCCAGGAAGAAAATCTATTTATGGCTACGGCTGTACCCAACGATTGTGCTTGCATCACACATCACTTAGAACTTTAGCAGTTACAAGGGTAAAACCTGCTTGGTGTGGTGAATGTCAACCTTGTTCAAGTGTTGGGTGATTACAAATGTACCAACTCTGTTTATTTGGTTTATGGCTTAATGTATGGTACAATCCCAAAAGACAGATTAGACCAGTGGTGGTATGCTACTGGTTCGGCCCGGTTCGGCCAAGTCAGTAGTGGGGATGAGCAGCAGAGACTGAACCAGTTCTCTTCGCCACTCTGCGGTTGGGCCCACCCGCCCATCTGGGTTCCCGAGTGCCACGCGGCAGCTGCTGAAGCAACCGGAAGAGGGTAGGCATGCAGGAGGTGAGTTGGAACACCTCTGCGCCTGAGCAAATGCCTCTGTGCCTGTGCAAAGTGCATGCTTGGCACGCACGTGCACCCAAAGTGTGTGCACACCTGCAAAGCATGCCCACCAAACCATGCCCACTGAACCGGTGGTAAAAGTTTTTGAATCCCACCACTGGATTAGACCAATAACCAAGATAATAATAATTAGACCAATAACCAGTCACTGAGATCCTGGAAGCACTCTGATCCAGCCTATCTAAGACCGAAGAGTTTTTTAACATTGCTAAATTGACCATTGTGGGGAGATTTGGGAAAGAACTGGCCGATCCAGGAATCCAGGAAGACCGGGTCGACCTATTCTCAAAAGCACCTGAAGTGAAGGCAGGACAAGAAGCAATGGATGGAAACTAATCAAGGAGAGAAGCAGCATATAACTAAGGAGAAATTTCCTAACAGTGAGAACAATCAATCAGTGGGATGACTTGCCTCAAGAAGTTGTGAATGCTCCAACACTGGAGATTTTAAAGAAGACATTGGACAACCATTTGTCTGAAATTGCCTAGCTTTCCTGCTTGAGCAGGGGGTTGGAATAGAAGACCTCCAAGGTCCCTTCCAACTCTGCTATTCTGTTCCAAAAGACCACAAATCAACCTGTCAGGAAAGTTGAATGGGTCCCGCCTATTTTCAGTATCTTCATTTTGCTTCAGGGCAACCAACCAAGCCACATTGTCTCCGCTGAACAACTCACATCCTTCTATCAAGGTCATCTCCATAAAGCTCTTGAATGGTTTGTGGTTTTTTTTTCTCCCCCCTAACTGGAGAGAAAGACACAAATGCTTCGGTGCAGCTCTTCCACGATTCTCTCCTGGAAAAACCCATCTGTGCCCCCTACACACAGCAGGTTAGGCTTCAAGGTGACACTGACTTTTCAGGAAGAAAGGGAGCGCAGAGGCAGAGAGGAGAAAGGCTCCTGCATTTATAGGAACGTGCACTGGTTAGTGCATTAAAAAAAAAATGTGATTTATAAAATAAGGCAAGATGGGCACAATTCTATCCAGGCGAGGAATAGACGTCCCCAAAGCCCCCCACACCCTGGGGGAAGATTGTCTCCGCCAGAGCTTATCAAGGCAACATTTGAACGGAGGTTTTCAGCATCGCTCCAAGGTGACTTTCCGGCATGTTTTCCCTACCTCCGCCCCCTTTTCTCTCTCCTTCTCACTTCAGGGAGGGGTGGGAAGAGAAAAGGGGAAGGAGGAGGGAATCAGGCACAGCCCTGTGGCTTCTCCTTTACTATTCTTCCTTGAATGTCTTTGCCTCGCCTAATAGTATTTACGGGGAGTGGTTTTCTCCTTGGTGGCATCCATTCAGAAATTGATCTGCCTTTGGAGCCAATCACTTGGCAACGCACGGCCCCCCGAAAAAATTCCTGGAAGGGTCTTTGATGAGGAAGTCATTGACACCGCTAAGGTTGCAATCAATGCCTCAGCAGCACTGATCCAAAAGCCAAAGGATCCATTTCCAGCCTCTCCCTCCCAGGATTCCCTCCAAAACCTGGAATCCTATCCCTGTCCATCTGAAGATCCAAATTGGATCTCTCTTGGTTAAGATGTGGAAATCAGATCTCCGTTCGTGCTTCTGAAGCGTGAAGGGCACAGAGGCTTACAAATCATGCCGCTCCAGTAGAATCTTTCACAAACTGTAGGATCACAACTCTAAACAGCCCCAGACAGTATACCCACTGGTTAGAGTCTCCAGAAGTTGCAGCTCAACATCTGAGGAACAAAGGTCACCCAACCAATTGAGTATTTCCATTGTTGTTTTTTTCACTAGGGAGAACTTGAGTTGGGTTGGGTTGGCCTGGATTGGGTTAATAGAATATCAGAATAACAGAGTTGGAAGGGACCTTGGAGGTCTTCTAGTCCAACTTCCTGTTCAAGCAAGAAACCCTTCTTAAAAATTTACAGTGTTGGAGCATTCATAACTTCTGGAGGCAAGTTGTTCCACGGATTAATTGTTCTAACTCTCAAGAAATTCCTCCTTAGTTCTAGGTTGCTTCTCTCCTTGATTAGTTTCCACCCATTGCTTCTTGTCCTGCCCTCAGGTGCTTTGGAGAATAGCTTGACTCCCTCTTCTTTGTGGCAACCCCTGAGATATTGGAACACTGCTATCATGTCACCCCTAGTCCTTCTTTCCATTCTCTTCCCTTTGATCTTTAGCCCCAAACTAAAATTCTTGGCTGAGCTTCGCATTATTCAGCCATGGGCAGTCCTTCACTCTGTGCAAAAAAGAGTTCAGGACCCACCACAGAATCTTTGACAATCTTTGAAAAGAAAAAGAAGGAAAGAGGGGAAGAGAGCAAGGAAGGAAAAATAAGGGAAGATGGGAAGGAAGAGGAAAAGAGAATGAAGAGGGGAAGGAAGGAAGGAAGGAAGGAAGGAAGGAAGGAAGGAAGGAAGGAAGGAAGGAAGGAAGGAAGGAAGGAAGGAAGATTATAATGAGAGTGAGGGAGGGTCTCAACGAAGTCCTGCCTTAGCACTTGGCCACTATTGGTACCCCCAACATGAGTCCTGTGTCACGCCCACCATAGCCACACCCACAGCCACGCCCACCATGGCCACTCACCCACACACACACCCCAGCCCTCCGAAGTCAAACACAACCCTGATGCAGCCCTCAATGAAATCAAGTTCGACACCCCTGATATAGGGGTGTCAAACATCAGCCGCAAACAATGGTAAGCCCGCTTTGTAAAATATGGAATCTATAGATTCTTTTGCAGGAAGTAAACCAGATGTGATTTTGCTGGTTGATTGGAAGAAGCTGAGCCACTTAACCTACGGAGAACTACACACCAGCAAGGTTGGTTAGGTGAGGTTATGATGGGATAGCCCTTCATGGCTTGGTTGCAGAAACTCCAATATTATCATGACCCATTGTGCAAATCAGGTCATCACACAAAGCCACACTCCGGTTCCTTTGTTTGCTCGCTGCATTTCCAATGCTGCCCCAGTGTTCTGCTAAGGGCTTGTGCATGTTGCAGGAAGCAACTGACCAGTGACATTTGAGCTAATAAAAGTAAAAGCATGGTTCAGTTATTCACGTGACTTGGGAACACAGCCACTGCGTTGGTGTCGGTCCAAACCATCAAACATCTGGGGGAAGGATAGAGTTTTGTTTGTTTGTTTGTTTTGCTCTCTTGATCACACTTCACACACACCCCGCCCCAAAAGATATAAATGGTTGACAGCCACTTCCCCAAACAACTAGTTCCTACCACGAGCAAAATGGACGGAGGCAAAAAAACACCAGCATTTCTCTCGACAGATTCCAGGGTCCTGCAGCTGGATTTCTAAATGACCTTTTTTTCTCAATTAGCCCTTAACCATCTTCCGTTTCTAACTGCAATCTGCAGGAAAGGTTTTTTTTGCTCCTGACTGCTCCGGACCAGCCATAAAATAGCTTCAAAAAAAGATAAAAGATGAAGAAGTGCTTCCCTCTCATCTCTCCCCCCTCCCCCCCCCTTCCCTTGCATCACATTCACCACCTCCTGCTGGGCTATTGCTGATTGGCCCGAGATGACATCACCGTTTTTTCCACAACAGGAGTCTGGTCCGCCAACGAGTCTATTTTTGGCACCCACGAGACAAGGCATTAACCAGCAACTGGCTCCGATGGGGCCACTCAGGCTTACGAGGCGAGAAGTCCCTCCGGGGATGGGACAGAGAAAGGACAGGTGGGAATGCCCAGAGAAAGGTGTATTGCTGCTCGCCTCTCCCCTACACCCCGCTTTTTTCTCCCCATACACACGCACGCTCCCAGACACTGATGAAGCTACACCGAGAAAAAGGCTTAGATGCATACCGGTGGGAAGAAAAAGCAGAGAGGGGAAGGAAAGGAGGGAGGGGGTTTGAAATGCCAGTGGTCTGATTCTGCTTGGACTGTTGGAAGAAGCATCGAGGGGAAAAATCTGGAGAGAAGAACAAGCCCAGCAAGGAGACCATTCAGGGAGGTGACACCTCACAGCACCCCTCTCCAACCAAGCCTTCTACCCTATGCCACTGCTCACTCCTTTGTCTACCCCACCCTAGGATGTGTCTCCTTATCACTGCATTTGCAATGTGAATGGCAGCCCTCAGAGCAGAGGGAATGACCTTGGGTTGTTGGCTCCCTCCTCCCCTTCTCTTCCACTGGTCAACCACAGGACAGGGACGGTAGGCACGATGGTGCACTTATGCACGCCCCTTACAGACCTCTTAGGAATGGGGTGAGGTCAATAGCGGATAGTTTGAGGTTAAAGGAGTGGGGGTTTGAGGATGTAACAACAGAGTCAGATAGTGCATTCCAGGCATTGACCACTCTGTTGCTGAAGTCGTACTTTCTGCAATCGAGTTTGGAGCGGTTTACATTGAGTTTGTATCTGTTGTGCGCTCTTGTATTGTTGCGGTTGAAGCTGAAGTAGTCATTGACTGGTAGGACATTGTAGCAGATAATGTTGTGCACTATGCTTAAGTCTAACCGTAGGCGGTTAGATTAACCCACATATTGTAGCCATGGCCTAGATCAGTGTTTCTCAAATTTGGCAGCTTGAAGATGGGTGGGCTTCAACTCCCGGAATTCCCCTGCCACTCATACCGGCTGAGGAATTCTGGGAGTTGAAGTCCTTGCCTCTTAAAATGGCTTAGGTGGAGAAACACTGCTTTAGAGGCCTCACTGATCATTTCCAAACTTTCACCAGGACCTCCATCTCTCAAGAAACTACCAAGTGTAAAAAGGGCTCTTAACTAGATTGTATTTCGAGACCCTTCCTTGTGGGCTCAGCTGACAGGAAGATGCCGGTAATTCAGCAACCCATTTAATGATTTCTCAGTGCACAAACACACAAACGCCAAGCCACATGAGATCCTTGTCTGCCTAAAATCGACAATGCTGTGGACAACTTGACTCACGTAGTCCTATGGGAATACTCCTGGCAATCTTGTAAGGCTCAGGTAAAAAATCCATTCTAGTGACCTTAAGTGCTTTTGATTCCATTTCCTGTCGGAGTGGATACTGATGTCTGCAACTGTTTTGACAAGAGGTGGAACCGTTGGTTTCGGGAATTAATGCAAAAGTTAAGTGTTACCGGAAAGAAGGAACATGGATCAGCATAAAATGAGAAACCGTCCATCTCATGATAGCCCAGAAGATGCTCCTGAAAAGGCCTGGCATTCTAGCTTCGGATGCAGGATGACCTACAGAAGAACTTTGGGATCAGGTCTTAAGAACTCCGAGGGAGACCCATCATAACTTTGAACTGGCTGTAGTTCAAGGACTACCTGTAGTCCTACGTTCTTGTACTTTGGAGTAGGAATAGGTTGAGGAACGTCTTCAATCAGAGTAGAGCTGGAAGGGACCTTGGAGGTCTTCTAGCCCAACCTATTGCTTAAGTAGGAGATCCTACACTATTTCACAAGGTGGCTGTCCAGTCTCTTCTTAAAAACCTCCAGTGATGAAGCATCCATAACTTCTGAAGGCAACTTCTGTTCCACTGGTTAATTGTCCTCCCTGTTAGGAAGTTTTCCTTAATTCCAGGTTGCTTCTCCCCTTGATTAGTCTCCATCCATTGCTTCTTGTCCTGCCTTCAGGTACTTTGGAGAATAGCTTGACTCCCTCTTCTTCGTGGCAGCCCCTGAGATATTGGAACACTGCTATCACGTCTCCCCTAGTCCTTCTTTACTCTAGACTAGCCAGACCCAATTCCTTCCACCATACTTCATATGTTTTTGTCTCCAGGATTTTAATCAACTGAGTTGCTCTTCTTTGCACTTTTTCCAAAGTCCCAACTTCTTTTCTGTAAAGCAGTGACCAAAACTGGATGCAGTACTCCAGGTTTGGTTTTACTGAGGATTTATAAAGCAGTTCGGATACGTCAATATTACTAATATATCTTTGTCCATGTAAATTAATAATTTCAGTATTACTAATTGTTCTGTCTCACTTTTCTTCTTTCTCAAAAGATGAAAGAGTACAAACTCACACAAACACAGGCAGGCAAGCTGACTCGGACTTCACAGAGTTAATTCTTTGGAACTGATAACGTCCTTGGCATTCCAACACGCTCTGCCTGCCAAGTCCGAATTGATAACAAGTAAAAAGCTACTTACAGAGAATTACAAGGCAGACCACAAGAATCATTCACAACGAAAAACCTGAAGTAAGATTAAACTTTGTCCCGTACAAAGTTCCAGCCGACAACACACCCACTTTTATCCCCTGTGGGGTGTAGCTCAATGACTCAGCTCACTCTCTGACCCTCCCATGCCTCCTACATTGCTGCTCACGTTTCTCCCTATGACGCTGCCTAGGATCAAGCCAACATTCTTCCTCTTGACTCCCTGTCAGGGGCTGCTCCGATATGCCTTCCTCCTGATTAATCTCAGGCTGTTCCTCTCGGTTGTCTGCTGAAACCTGAGGCATTATCAGGGAGGAAGGCATTGCCAGAGAGGAAGGTCCTGGGGAGGAAGGCATTCCCAGTTCCTCCTCCTCATCTTCCAAGTCCTCTTCCTCTGACAGCACAGGCTCGGGAATCGGAGCCACAACAACTAATACTTCTTTCTCTATGCCAAGGACTGTTTGATATCCTCTGCCATGGACCATGAGCCATGGTGGTGCAGTGGTTAGAGGGCAGTATTGCAGGCTACTTCTGCCAACTGCCGGTTGCCTGCAATTTGACAGTTCGAATCTCACCAGGATCAAGATTGACTCAGCCTTCCTTCTTTCCCAGGTGGGTAAAATGAGGACCCAGATTGTTGGGGGCAAGAGGCTGACTCTGTAAAAAGCTTAGAGAGAGCTGTAAAGCCCTGTGAAGTAGTGTATAAATCTAAGTGCTATTGCCATGCATAGGTTTGTATAGTTTTCCTCTAAAACTAGAAAGCTGTGTCTGTCACCAGAGAGATGACATCACTCTCCTAACGGCAAATTATAATCCCCCTGGCTGATGCCAAGATGCTTCCCCTAGCATTGCATTTGCAGAGTGAGGCAGTTGTTTCCCCTTCATGCAAGCTAACTGCATGAGCTACTCAGGGTTTCATTAAAAGGAAAGAATGGGGACCGAACGAGAGCAGCAGTGGGCTTAACTCGTTCAGGAGTGAGTCGGTGCTATTTTTAACCAGAGGAACACGATTGTGTGATAATGAACACGACATCCTCCTTCAAATGCCAAGTGGTATTACAGAATTAGCAAGTTTGTGGGGCACAGCTTCAAGCGAGCCCTAAATTCAGGGGTGGGATTCAAATTTTATAACAACTGGTTCTGTGGGTGTGGCTTAGTTGGTGGGTGTGGCTTGGTGGTCATGTGACTGGCTGGGCATGGCCAACTCAACATCACTCACATCGAGGCACACATCTCCTCGCCTGGCCTCTCGTGACTGTGAGGATGCTGCAACAGTCGTAAGTGTGAAAAATGGTCATAAGTCACTTTTTTCAGTGCCACTGCAACTTTGAATGGTCCCTCCACACAAGCAAAGTACCAGCAAAGGAGGGGAAATTAACTCCAGAGACGTTCCTGAGACAGGAAGTCTAGTCCTGCCAAGAATGTAATAAGGGTTAATGGAGAGGCAGTTTCTGTAAACAACACCAGAATGTTTCCTTCCTGCCTTCCTTACAGGATTAGCCCGGTAATTTCTTCTAACAACCGGTTCTCCAAACTGCTTCGAATGTTAACAATTGGTTCTAGCGAATAGGTGTGAACCAGTAGAATCCCACCCCTGCCTAAATTCCTGGTAACAAAAATGCCCACTGTACGCACAACCACCAAAAGAGGCCCCTGGGGCCTCTCCTTGGAGCTCCAGATCCTCCACTCAGCAAAATGAGGATGGACAGATCCTGACTGTAACACACATCTGCCCATCCAATTAGAAAGAGATCTACTTCCACAAAAAAAGAAAGAAAGAAAGAAATGGGAGCGATCGAGAACGCAAGATAGACCCAACTTTCATTTTTGCATGACCCAGAGAGGATGCCTTTGGCAGCCCTCCAAACCCCGTCTCCCTGAAGGAGGAAGATGAAGGATAGATAGTCCGTGTGGCTTCTTTTGCACGGCGTTCTCAGCTTCATTCAAATGCCACTTGATGGATTGGGTGCCTTTAACACAATTGCACCTCCTTCCATCCCATCGAAAGAGATCATTTCAGGAGCAGTTTTGAGGAAAGTCTAGAGTTACAAGCAGTGCCTCAAACCTAAACTCACTCAGCCCAGCTTCAATAATATTTCTGCCAACAGATTGGAGAACCTGGTGTGCGTGTGTGTGCACATGCACACACCCACAGACACACAAAAGAAGATGCATCTAAGGAGATCCAAAGGATCATAACCCCGTTATTCAAGGTCAACCTTTTGTCCTTCCCTGTGCAAAAGGGTGAGATCATCTTTCCTCCCTTCCTTCCTCCCTTTCCTTCCTTCCTTCCTTCTTCCTTCCTTTCTTTCTCTCTCTCTGTCTTTCTTTCCCTTTCCTTCTTCCTTCCTTCCTTCTTTCTTTTTCTTTCTCTCTCTCTCTTTCCTTCCTTCCTTCTCTTCCTTCCTCTCTCTCTCTCTCTCTTTCTTTCTCTTTCTTTCCTTCCTTGTTTCTTTATTTCTTTTTCTCTCTGTGTGTGTGTCTCTCTCTCTCTTACTCTCTCTTTCTCTCCTGTCTTTTCTATTCCAACTTGATTTCCATTCTGGTTACCTTTTATCTTAAAAGAGAGAAGGGGTAAAAATGCCCCTTTTGAGTTCTCAGGTAACTATTACCTGCAATCCAATTTACTCAGAGGTAACTTTCCTGAAGAAGGTTCATAAGAGCCTCCTCTTCTACAGAAAGGACTGGCCCAAGGATGACAATTTGGAGGTGCACGTTGTATGTCTTGTTCTTTCTCCATTATGACTAAAGAAGACCATTTCTTAATACATGGATTTCTGGAGACATGTCAAAAAGAGCTAACAAAGATCATGTAGTCACCACAGTCATTTGTGTCTACTATTATTCCCCCCCAAAAAATCTGAAGTAATGAAACTGAGAAGTAAGTTAGATGTTTTCGGGCAGTTTATTCTCTCTGGAATTTCTTCAGAAGCTTCAACAGATGCAAAGAGGCACCAACGATCTATCAACAGACATTCTCACCTGTCATATATTATTAGCCCAACCTTCTCCTGCTTGCTATCTTCAAAATCTGTTGGACTACAATCTCATAATTCCTCAGAAAAACAGTTTAGGTGTATTTATCGCATGGAGCATGTAATCTTCGAGGTGAATGTTTTACTGCCATTAATTATTGAAAGTTTAATTTCATATTTGTGAATGCTTTAAATTGCATTCATTGTACATAGCACCTAACATTGAAAAATAGTTGCTGTTATTATTAATGATAATAATGAATGAGCCACAGTCCAATAATAAGTAAGCCCGCCTGCCCTGTGAACTAAATTGCCCAGCAGTTTTCAATTCCATGGATAGTAATTATAGGTAAAATTCTGGGTTTTTTTCCCCATCAGACGGAAAAATACCCATGTTGTTTAGTCAAAAGAATCATAAATATTCATAATTTGTTGCAACAACAAATGCAATACATGACCTATTGCATCATTGATAGTCCTTAATTCAGGAATCAGCTACGCTTCCCATGATTTTCTATTTTACTTGGAAAAAACAGACTTCAGTTCAGAGTATTGGATAAGAAGATCACTAGTTTATATTTAAGAAGAGATTCCAGAATGTCTTTGTTCCTGTTTCATTTTAATCCATTTTAGAAGGATACAGTTAATTGTGTTTTTTTTATTCAACCCAGATTTCTAAAAAAAGGATAAGAGAGATCTATTTTTACCTGTTTGACTGAACTCGGCACCCTAAATGGATTCGCAGAAGGCTCGAAGTGTTAAGTGTGTTCCAGAAAAGTTTGCCAAGATAATTTTTCAATGCAAAGGGATTGAAAAGGGAGCTTTTGGTTGGTTTGTTTTTTCTTCTCCTCTTCTCTTCCTCTTTCTCTTAGGAGAACTTGAGTTACACCTGAATAAGCATCATCTCCAAAGGCATTTTTCCCCCATCAGTCCGGAACCCCCCGGAAATAGGGCTTCTGGAAGGTGCCTTGCACGCAAAACAAAATTATGCATCCAACTGGAATTTCACTCAAGGCTACAAGACAAGCTCAACAACCAACTAATGGCACACAGAACCTTCTGCTCCAATAGCCAACAAGACATACTGGATTTCTGCTACTGTATACTGCCAGGTGAAATTCCCTGTAGGGAAGAGGTGGATGGTGCCAACTACAAGGGGGTGTTTTAAATGGCAAACACAGCTTTCCATGGTAGCCCATTTTGAAAGCACAACTCTGGGTGGCTCACAACAGTTATATCAAGCTAAACATTGTACAATGATAACAACAAAAACAAAAACTTGGGTGGCACAACCAGAGGTGATATTCAGCAGGTTCTGACCAGTTCTGGAGAACCGGTAGCGGAAATTTTGAGTAGTTCGGAGAACTGGCTAATCCCACCTCTAACTGGCCATGCCCCCATCTATTCTCTGCCTCCTGAGTCCCAGTTGATTGGCTGGGTCTTCTTTGGTTGCCTTGCACAGGACAACGGAGCTGGAAAGCAGGTTAGTGGGGTGGGGAGGGAATGGGACTTTGCAGTAACCTTCCCCTGCCATGCCCACCAAGCCAGGCCCCCAGAACCAGTAGTAAAAAATTTTGAATCCCATCACTGAGTTATATCAAGCCAAACATCGTACAATGATAACAGAAACAAAAACCTAAATAATAGATAGAGAGATGAATAGAGAATAGGACAATAGAACAATAAGGTAAATATTATAGTGGACTGAGATAGATAAAGGAATATAGATAAATGTACAGACAGCTAAGATTTATGTAAAAGTATCTATACCGTCACGGAAGCATTGCAATGAATGGAAATGATGTTGTATATGAGAAAAAAATGTTTAATAAAAATTAATAAAAAGGAAAAGGAAACAAAAAAACTGGGTGCCACAACCCTTCTGCTGTGATGCAGTCAACACGGCCAACTTTCAGCTTTGACTTCAGCCTATCTTGGGAGGAAAGCCAGCTCTTCCACGGTTTTGTGGAACGTTCAATCATGAGGGATCTTTGGGATCTAAGGAGGGTTAAAGGAAAGTTGAGAGGGGCTTGTGGAAGGTTAAAAGGATGAGGGATCTCCCAGGTGTAAGGAGAAGGGTGTTCCACAGGGCACACAGAAAAGGTATTATGAACTTGTTCACAGGAAACAAAAGATGGAAAATAGTCCACCTTCTCTAATTTGCCATCTCGGGGATGTACTTCTAAGAAGTCCCAAGCAGCTAAAATTCTGCAGGCTGGGGGTCAAATACATTTTTGAAGAGTTAATAGCAAGTGGAGAGTTAATAGCCAGAAGAGTTAATAGCAAGTGGAGAAAGAAGCTAGTGAAGTGACTAGTCATAGTATATTAAGACACACCATTCATTTATCTTCCTGAGACACTGACTGCATTCTCTGATTATAATTTTTTTGGGGGGGAATCAAAACTGGCTGCATTTCCATAAGGAGCAAATGCCCAGGCAAATGCCGGCATGTTAACTTCTAATAAATTCTCTGAAGTTTTGGGAATGTGGCTCAAGGCTCATGATTTTATTTATTTATTTATTTGTTTGTTTGTTTATTTACTTATTATTTATTTATTTGATTTGTCAATCGCTTACAAGATAATAGGTATAAGTATATACATAGTTATGAATACATGAAATGGGTACATATAAGAAAAATAAAAGAAACAATAGGACAGGGACAGTAGGCACGTTGGTGCGCTTATGCACGCCCCCTACAGACCTCTTAGGAAAGGGGTGAGGTCAATGGTAGACAGTCTAAGGTTAAAGTTTTTGGGGTTTGGGGAAGAAACTACAGAGTCGGGTAGAGTATTCCAGACATTGACCACTCTATTGCTGAAGTCGTATTTCCTGCAATCAAGTTTGGTGCAGTTAACTTTGAGTTTGTATCTATTGTGTGCTCTTGTGTTGTTATGGTTGAAGCTGAAGTATTCATTGACAGGTAGGACATTGCAATGTATGATTTTATATACTACACTTAGATCGGACCAAAGACGGCGTAGTTCTAGGTTTTCTAGGTCTAGAATTTCAAGTCTGGTAGCATAAGTTATTCTGCAACAAGTAGAGGAGTGTAGAACTCTTGTGAAATATTTCTGGACTTTCTCAACTGTGTTAATATCAAGATACGTGATGTGGGTTCCAGACTGATGAGCTGTATTTGAGTATTGGTCTAGCAAATGTTTTGTATGCCCTAGTTAGTAGTGTGGTATTACCAGAGAAAAAGCTACGTAGGATTAGGTTAACTGCCGGAATCCTGACACATACATGGTTTAAAAACTGCCACGACCGGATTCACACACAGCGCTAGGCCCAAATCAAGAGCTGCCTTTAACATTAAAGGATAAAGAAGATACAGAATATTTTTAACATGGGATTTGTTTTACCAATGATTAGATAATAGAGGTAGAAATTAGAAGGTGGAAGAATACCACTATGTACAAGTAAATAATATTATTACTGCTACTATTATGTACAAGCAAATTTACCCAGACAATATTAAGCACTTATGTATGTTAAAGAAAAACATACAAATATTTTTTTTAAAAAAGAACTGTGTTAAAATCTCTGCAAGGGAACAAGCAGGTTCAAACAAAATAAGGAACCATTTCTCAGCTAGCCGCCTCAAAGAGTTGAACCTCACTGATTGCCGATTCTAAAAGTGGATCACACTTCAGCGACAGTAATGTCTCCAAAGTCATCAGCTACCAGATGTGGAGATCTCCAGAGATCTCCTCAATACAATTAGGTTATCAGGCCCATAGATTAGTCCACCTTGACCTCCCAAATTTTGCAAGTTGGTGGGCATAGTGCAGAAGCTGATATAACTGCTGCTGAAAATGTTCACATCATGCAATTCAGAAGATGGCCCAGGACAAGCTGGAAGTTCAGCCATGCTTAAAAGGCCAGCTAAGGTAGCAGCTACCAGCACCACTCATAGTCGGGGGTGACGTCCATGCTTTCCAAAGTACTTCATCTTGTGGAAATATCAGACAAAGGGAACTATGAAGGCAGTGGTGCAACCATTAAGCAAACTAAGCACGTGTTTAGGGCACCAGGCCCAAAGGGGGCACCACAAAAACGTTTATGTAGCCTAAGCTTGACTTCGTTTGTAGAGTATGTACAAAGGACGGAGGGCATCAAGATTGGTCAATGCTTAGGGCACCAGTGAGCCTTAATCCGCCACTGCATGAAGGCTGCCCAGGAATAAGCTGGGAAACTGAGAGCTTTCCATTCTGAGGATCACACATCCCACCAGTGGTCAAAACTGACATGGTTGGCCAGCTGTACCATATGGCCAGTGAGAAAGGTACAGTTAGCTAAGCAATCATCAACTATTTACAAAGTACCTTATGATTCTTGACGCTTGACGAATGTATCTTTTCTTTTATGTACACTGAGAGCATTTGCACCAAGACACATTTCTTGTGTGTCCAATCATACTTGGCCAATAAAGAATTCTATTCTATTCTATTCTATTCTATTCTATTCTATTCTATTCTATTCTATTCTAAGCAATCATGTGCAAAAGGAAGCCGACTTCAATTCTGGAGATTTCACACCTTGTGTCACCAAAAACAGACCTCTCCAATTGCCCAGAGGGGGTTGCATTCATGACTTGTAAGAGCTGGCGTGTCTTTTTAGGTCTTCTTCTGGCAACCTCCCTCAACAGAAGCAAACATCCCTTTATAAGTCCGAGAGCAATGACCTTTCTTACTCTGTTTTTGCTTCTTGGGCTTTGCAAAGTGGTCTCCAGGAAGTGGGAAGGGAGGGGAAGGGATGGGGTGGGGGTTGGAGTAGCTCTTTGATGTGCTGCTCTTGTGTTTAAAGCCTCACAGAATGACGGATGGAGAATGTGCAGAGGGTAAGCATTAGCCTCAAGGTCATACCATCCGAGCTACCGAAAAGGCAGCCACAGCATGGAAAATGCTGTTAAGAGAAGGAAAACTGTGATTCCACCAACATCCTCTGCAGGTCAGCTTAATACCCAGCAGGAAGAGGTCATATCCTCCCTTCACAAAGGCACAGTGGTAAATAGGATGAAAGTGCCTTCCATTTTGTTCGGTAAGTCCAAATGATGAAACCGAATGGCACAGGCTCTCTGGAATGGTCACATATTTTCTGGAGTGGTCTCTCCCAACTTTGAAACCTCCAGAAGCTGTCGGAAACACAAAGCCCATCATCCAAGAGCTCTGGTGGTACAGTGGCTAGAATGCAGTATTGCAGGCTAACTCTGCCCATGGTCTGGAGTTCGATCCTGAAGGTTCAAGGTTGACTCAGCCTTCCATCCTTCCAAGATCAGTAAAATGAGGACCCAGATGGTTGGGGGCAGTGATGTATTAACCATTAAGCAGACTAAGCACCTGCTTAGGGCATCAGGCCCAAAAGGGGCACCATAAAGTTGAGAATATGGCTTCATTTGTACACTATGTACAAAGGAAAGGGGCACCAAGATTTGTAAGGGCATAGGGCACCAGTGAGCCTTAATCCACCACTGGTTGGGGGCAGGAGGCTGACATCTGTAAACTGTTCAGAGAATGCTGTAAAAAGCACTATGGGGCAGTATATAAGTTTAAGTGCTAGTGTTCACAATAACTGAGGATTATTGTTATATCAACCCATCCCTTCGGATCTCCTGTAAATGAAATTGTGCAAAGACAGATAATGGGCATATTCAAGAACTGGATTGTGCTAGGTAGACACAAAGATTGAAAATATAGCCCTGGGTTTCTGAACATTTATCTACCATTTTAATTGTTGCGCTAAGGAGCATAATGTCTATGGAGATTCTCACTCATTCAGGCCATGGAAAAGCAACTTTGAGACAAGGAGCATGGTGGCTCACCTGATTAGGATGTTGGGTTGGAGGCTAGCAAGCCTACGTTTGAGACCCAACAGCTGCCATAAGGTGGGGTAAGCTCCCATCCTTCGCTCCACCTCTTGCCAGGGACATGAAAGAAGCCTCCAATTGGGCATCCCCCATGGGCAACAATGATGTCACCAGCTAATCCTTTCAACCCGCAAGCACTTCGGCACTTCTGACATGAGTGTGATGCAATCGTTGTACGTTTCTGGGCTCAAAGCAGCATCATGGACAAATACTCTGTCCACGGGTTTGATCAGTTATGGTTCTCCTCCAATCTCTCCTCTCACTAGTCACAAAATGCACATGGAATGAGATGGTCATGTTGTGCAACTCAGAAAACAACCCAAGAGGATGATCCAGAATCTCCACAGATGTATAGAATGAGGCTTCATCAAGCTTGAAAAGTAACCCAAAGGAACCAGAGCAATCTAGCCTGTGTAGCGAAGCAGATCGATTCACATTCTCATCAATCCCAAGAAAAGTTACTGTGGGAAAGCAACCAATGATCTCCCCCTTTCCCTGGCTCACAAACACCTTTCCAGCCAAGATCACCAAGGATGAGCCTGAAAAACAACCATCAGGCAGGTATCTCCTTGTCCACAGCTAGGCTCTGCAAGTGGACGTAAGAGTCTAGGCCAAGGAGAATCTAGGCCAACACTCAAAGAGCCATTTGGACCTGTTTCCCACAGAAAAGAAAATACCAGGAGCCTCATGGCCAACTCAATGTCATGCCCACCCAGTCACATGACACATACCCCACCATGCCTACCCAGGTTTTGTGGCTCCTGGTGTTTTCTATGGGAAATGGGTCTGTCTCTCTCTCTCCCTCTCTCCCTCCCTCTCATTTCTGTTTTTTGTGATCACCCAACAGGGAGCCACAGTAAGGGGCCCAAAGAGCCGCATGTGGCTCCAGAGCCACAGGTTGCTGACACCCGGATTAAGCCAAGATGACACTGACTGCAGCAAAGAGGACATAGAGTCTGAGATGCAAATACAGAATGAACATCTTTGACACCTGTCCAACATTCAGCAACCTTCCTGACCAAGGATAGCCAGAAAGACACCAAACTATCTTCACCAAAGCTCCAATCCAGCCTGCCAGCAACCTTAGTCTAGCCAAGCGGGAGCAAGATCTTGGGATTTCTCAGCCATGCATTCCTCAAGCAATCCAATATCACTGATCGTAGTTGGGAAAAAAAATATATGAGTAATCCAGTCTCCTGATTTCTAGCTGGTGCCTTCACTACTAGACCAAACTGGCTCTACTAGAACATTATATGAGCCCATCCTGGAATGTTTTTGAACCGGAGACGTTGTGGCTTCTTCGGTTAGGTGAGAATTTTGCACAATGTCTTAGGCCTACTGCTTTACGTTGTTAACCAAACAGAAGATGCTCAGAGACACCATTCCGAAGTTGGGCGACCATGCACATCATCCTACAAATAAATGGTCTGCCTAAGGAACTAAATCCCGAGGGATGTCATGTCAGGGAAGATTTTTCCTGGGCTGCATAAATCAAATCAGGTTGATGATGTTTCGGGGTGGGGGGGGACGACAAAAGAATTGCACAGCTAGAATGAAATGAGGTTAATCTCTCCAAGCATTAATGCCTTCCGGTGCAGGAGCATGGACAGTCAGCCTCCTCCACAGACACCCAGCCTGATTTCGAGGAAGACTGAAACTAAATGTGCTTCCCCCTGCCTCGAGCACAGGAATTGCTGAGGATCGCAAAAGCGGCTCCCTGAATCTGCCCTGGCATCCATTTGGGCGAAAGGCTGCATGCGAGTCTTCAAATCAGCAAATTAGGAGTCCTGACATGTATCGATCGGATGTCACCCAATGGGCCCATTCTGTATTCATGGAGAAGAAAGCCCTGGCAGAAAGCAGCATTTTCAGCTATAAAGGTCCAAACAAGCAAGTATTATGTATTATTTTTTTTTCTTTTTTGGGACTGGAATGTAATGTATAATCCTAATTCTTTGTGCCAGGCACATGCTGGGTTATACCAGGGTTGGCCAGGAGAACCACCCTGTCCTGAACTCTGTAGACCCTGGAGTACATTTCTGCTATTCAGTGGCAATTTCTGCACATTTTAGCTTTGGGTCTAAGCAAGAGGGCAGAAATCCAGAAAAAGGGGTTGAAAAATTGTCCACTATCAACCTCCCATCTGTGCAGTGGTGGGATTCCATTTTTTTTTTACTACCAGTTCTGTGGCTGTGGCTTGGTGGGTATGGCAGGGGAAGGTTACTGCAAAATCCCCATTCCCTCCACACCCCCACTAACCTGCTTTCCAGCTCCATTCTCCTGTGCAGGGCAACCAAAGAAGACCCAGCTGATCAGCTGGGACTCGGGAGGAAGCCAGTCAGAGGTGGTATTTGCTGGTTCTCCAAATTATTCGAAATTTCAGCTGCCGGTTCTCCAGAACCTGTCAGAACCGGCTGAATACCACTCTGGGTCTAACCCATCCCAAAGTAACTACAGAAATTGTCGGAGAGAGACACCACACACACACTCTGCTTCTCCCAGGCCAGTTCCCAAGCTCAGTAAGCCTCACCTATAAACACCTCCTGGAATGAACAACAGGGCTGCTTGTGCACACTCTCAGGTGCATGCTAGTGTGCAAGATGCCACCTTTCTCAGCACACCAGATTAGCATCTTTCCTGCGTAGCCTCAGTCCACACCAGTGCCCTGATCAGAATGCATAGCTCCTTCTCTAGGCCTTTGCCGCTTGTGTATGCCCATGCGGAAACCTCATTTATGAGCTACACACACAACACGTGTGTGCACATGCAACCTATCAGTAGGGGGAGGCAGACAAAATTTTCACTGGCTTCACTGCTGTTCCTTCTGTATCCGTCAGAGGCCTTTCCTTAGCAGTCGGAAAAATGCTGCCAGTCTCTGCTTTAAAGCCACCCACAATTTGATGTCAAGCTATCTGGAGGATAATGGTGGTAAGCTGCCTGGACTGTGAGTTGAGTGGCTACATAAATTCATTTAATAAAATTAATAAAATAATAATAAACTC
Source organism: Notechis scutatus (assembly GCF_049901735.1). Classification (NCBI taxonomy): domain Eukaryota; kingdom Metazoa; phylum Chordata; class Lepidosauria; order Squamata; family Elapidae; genus Notechis; species Notechis scutatus. The sequence continues at coordinate 22,183,254 of NC_142015.1, forward strand.
AGGACATATTCATTATAATGATGTGGTAACTACTGCCTCACCTGCCTTTATACAGAATCCATTTTAAGCCCTTTCTGTCTGTCTGTCTTTATCTACCTATCCACCTACCCATGTATCCATCGATCCATCCATCCATGTGTCTGTCCGTCTGTCTATATCATCTATCTATCATCCATCTACCATCTGCCTATCATCCATTCATCCATCTATCTACCTACCCACCTACCTATCAATATCATCTATCATCCATGCATCATCTATCTATCTATCTATCTATCTATCTATCTATCTATCTATCCATCATCTATCTATCTATCTATCTATCTCTATCATCTATCATCCATGCATCATCTGTCTGTCTATCTATCTATCTCTATCATCTATCATCCATGCATCATCATCCATCTATCTATCTATCTATCCATCCATCCATCCATCCATCCATCCATCCATCCATCATCTATCATCATCATCATTCTCTCTCTCCCCTCTCCCTCGTCGTCTTCCTGGGAAGAAACTGCAAGCATATTATTATCGTTGTTGCTGTTATCCGCTTATGACCCCTTGCCTTCTCCTTTCTTCTATCCCCATAGGGGAGCACCCATAAACCAGAAGCTTCATGTTTAAAGAAAATTAAAGATGACATCCTCAAGATATTTGAGGCTGCTGCTTCCAGAGCTCCTCCACTGGCTGCTAGAAAACAGCAGAAACACCTGGACCAGAAGATCCAAGAGCTGCTCTGTGGTGCAATGCACCTCACTGACGCAAAGTACACAACATCGAACAGGTCTACTCAACAAAGTCTACGGACGGTGCCAATGAGAGCCGCAACAGATGCCCGTTTCCAATTCTACTCCAGCAGAATTAAATCCACCTCCATAAAGTCTGTCTTTTTTTTCTTCTTCTTCTTCTATGACACTCCAGAACAAGGCATATGCAAAGCCGGACTGTTTATTCCAAATATATGAACTGGTTACCTATGTCAACTAAATGCCAACCCCTCCCTCTCCCTCCCCCTCCCAAGGTGAACAGGCAAATATAATTTTACAAACTGATAAATTGGGGCGGGCAAATTTCACGATGTTTCCAATGCCTAAATGAAACACAGCGGTGTTTGGGGTAGGGAGGCACCTTTTGGCTTATCCAGACTACAGACGCATCTAGAGCAACGTTTATCATGCTTGGTAGCTGAAAGATGGGTGGACTTCAACTCCCAGAATTCTAAAAATGGATTAACAGAGTTGGAAGGGACCTTGTAGGTCATCTAGTCCAACCCCCACCCCCACCACGCCCAAGCAGGAGACCTTACATCATTTCTGACAAATGGTAGTCCAGTCTCTTTTTGAAAGCCACCAGTGATGAAGCTCCCACAACTTCTGAAAGCAACTTCTGTTCCGTTTGGTGGATTGTTCTCAGTGTCAGAAAATTTCTCCTTATTTCTAGGTTGAATCTCTCCTTGGTCAGTTTCCATCCATTATTCCTTGTCTGGCCTTTGGATGCCTTGGAAAGTAGCTTGACCCCTACCTCTCTATGGCAGCCCCTCAAATATTGGAAGACTGCTATCCTGCCTCCCCTGGTCCTTTTCTTCACCAGACTAGCCAGGCCCAGTTCCTGCAACCGTTCGTTGTACGTTTGAGCCTCCAGTCCCCTAATCATCCTGGTTGCTCTTCTCTGCACTCTTTCTAGAGTCTCAACATCCTTTTTTTTATAGTGTGGTGACCAAAACTGGATGCAATCCAGACCAGTCCACCATCTTCCAGCTGCCAAGGTAGAGAAATGCTGATCTAGAGCCAGGTTTCTTGGCCACAATGCAAGCAAAGAGGCAGGATTAAAAAAAAAAATCAGATGGGACATACACAGAGACACACACCTTGTGTTGATAGTTATAACCAAACCTCAGATTCTGCACCCCTTCTGGAGCTAAATCCCAGCAGAAGTCTCCTCTTCCTGCCACTTACACACAACTATTGCGAGATGGGATGGACACACACACACACACACACACACACACACAACTATTGTGTTGATACTTATACCCAAACCTCAGATTCAGGTGAGCCCGCCTTCCCACCTTCTGCACCCCTTCTGGAGCTAAATCCCAGCAGAAGTCTTCTCCTCTTGCCACACACACATACAACTATTGTGAGATGGGACACACACACAACACACACATACACACACACACACAAACTATTGTGTTGATACTCATACCCAAACCTCAGATTCAGGTAAGTTCTCCTTCCCACCTTTTGCACCCCTTCTGGAGCTAAATCCCAGCAGAAGTCTTCTCTTCCTGCCACACACACACAACTATTGTGAGATTGGACACACACAGAGAGAGACAGAAAACTATTTTGTTGATACTTATACCCAAACCTCAGATTCAGGTAAGCTCTCCTTCCCACCTTTTGCACCCCTTCTGGAGCTAAATCCCAGCAGAAGTCTTCTCTTCCTGCCACACACACACAACTATTGTGAGATGGGACACACACACACACACACAACTATTGTATTGATACTTATACCCAAACCTCAGATTCAGGTAAGCCCGCCTTCCCACCTTCTGCACCCCTTCTGGAGCTAAGTCCCAGCAGATCCCAGTCTGCTCCTCCTGCCTTAAACGCCAGCTCGTTCCATAGGAAGCCTGGCTTTCCCATCAAAAGAAACTGAAGGAGGAAAGACGCGCCTTCTCCCCTCGGATTCCTTCCTTCCCAGTGAGTCAGAACGAGAGGGGTTTCCCCGTGATGTCATGGCAGATCCCAGCCTTTTACTTCCATGGCACCGTGACATCATCAGGCTTGAGATCAAGGAACAGATGGGGCGAAGAACATGTTGCTTATTTCGAAGGGAGAAAAAACAACATACAGCAGCATCAAACCGAGGCAGATGCTTCATGTTCAAGTAGGGCCTCCGGAGTGATGGGCCTTGAGGCAACCACAGCTAGTCCTCAACTTAACAACCGTTCCATTTAATGACTGTTTGAGGTTACAACGGCCCTGAAAAAAAGGGACTTAGGGCTGTTTTTTCACAGTTGCAACCTTTGCAGGACCATGCGATCAAACTTCAGGTGCTTGGCAAACTGTTTCATACTTAGGACCGTTACAATGCCCCGGGGTCACAAGCCAAGTCCAGGGGGAAGCCAGATTCACTTCACAATGGTGCCACCAATTTAACAACTCCGCCATTCACTGAGCAATGGTGGCAAGAAACGTCGTAAAATGGGACAAAACTCACTTAACAAATTCCTCACTTAGCAACATACGTTTTGGTCGTAAGTTGTCTCAATATATACCTGTATTCCGAAACTAAGCAAAAA